>NW_027037918.1:10000-23731 GCF_034236695.1 Oncorhynchus nerka | reverse complement strand
AATGTCATTTACCACTTTCACAAGTGCCGTCTCAGTGCTATGATGGGGTCTAAAACCAGACTGAAGCATTTCGTATACATTGTTTGTACTCTATACCATCTACTGCATCTTGCCTATGCCGTTCGGGCATCACTCATTCACATATGTACATATTCGTATTCCTACAACAGGACAATGAATGATCCAGGGTAATGGCAGGGTAGCCTAGTGGTTAGAGCGTTGGACTAGAAACCGAGAGGTTGCAGAGTTCAAATCCCTGAGCTGTCAACGTACAATTCTGTCGCTCTGCTCCTGAACAGGCAGTTAACCCACTGTTCCTAGGCTATCATTGAAAATAAGAATTTGGTCTTAACTGACTTAGTTAAGTAAAGGTAAAAAAATATGTACATTAGCTTTGATTGGACTGATCATGTCAACATCTTACTACTTCAAGTCTTAGCTAGCAGTCATCATCATGAATCCAGTCTACTGGCAAATTCTTTTCCATTCTTGTCATATGAATATAAATAATGAAGAGAAATTATAGATAAAACGTATCGGTGCTCATCGCCATTGGGCATAAAGTTTACACAACAAATTGGAAATCGCAAATTCAACAACTAGTCGTTTGGAAGGTATCAGTGGCTGACTTCAAGCATTGCAAAGAAACCAGTAGCCTGCTATTCAATGGAGAGGCTGTGTGTTCTTTTCTGAGTTCCCATCATAAATCCAGAGAATGACAGAATTTGATGACAAAGTTTGATGACAAAAGTGCAGCGCCACCTTCATGTTTAAGTGAGCACATCACAAGCCAAGGTGAGTCCAAAATGTGCACGGGAGATAAGTATGCTGTAGCTAAGAAAGTCATACTCAGTGTATGTTGTGTAATAAGCTGTTAGTAGCCCATGTGCCTCAACCTAATCATTTGGTCTATTTTCACCTCTAATTTCGCCTAAGGTTCTAACTTGATGGTGCACATGTAGCCTATAACCTGTTTTTGAGAATGTCATCTGATATTGGAAGAGATTTCATTGTCTGCTTATATGCCCCTTTATTTATCCTACAGTTCTAACTTGGTGTACAGGAAAATACTGTAAGAGCAGCCCATGTTCTGCATCCTGTCGCTGTACATTTCAAAAGTGCTGAACACAGTTATATTGACTACGTCCTTCGTCGCTCACGCATTACTGTCATAATTGAAATTATGGAATGCCTCGTATCCACTCATCGTTCCTTATGCCATAGTTTGTACATCTCAATTGTCAGTAGAAACACCATATTTGTTTAATCAAGTCAGCCATACCAGCTATATTTTTTAAAAAGGCAATAAATGAGGCTGAATTAATTGTTTCGCTGCCAGACAAGGCAGCTCTGCCATTGGGACAGTTTAATGTTGGGCCCTAACAGTTTGTGGGCACCGCTTGTCACCGTTATAGTGAAATTCATGTATTGTTTAGTGTTGTGTTGTGTAGTGGCTTTGCTGGCATTCATCTTAAACCATTTTTGGGAGTTTTCCACACCAAGATTTACATGCTAAAATCGCCACTGACCATGTAGAGAATCTACAAATGGAAAACCCAGACTATCCAAATAAAGTGTGACCCAACAAATATCCCCTTGGGGATTAAAAAGCATAAATACTCTATGATTATACAATCAGGTATCTTGTCTCAAAATGACAGAACCTGCCATTTGAAGGTCAGGAAATACCATTAAGAATCTTTACCCACTGTGTGAAAGAGTATGTTAGAGTAAGAAACCAACAGTAATGTCATATTTCCCCATTAGGTCACATAGAGATCAACCTTTCTCTGACCTTAACATAATATGGTCAAGACTGTTATTGTGTAGGAGGTTGAGTTACTGTTTAAATATCTATATATATATATATGTATTGTAAATGTTTACTTCTAGGTTAAAGAAGGAAACCTATGACAGGTTCAGTGTTCTGAGTGTGTACAGTGTTCACAGAGAAGTGCTACATGTCATAATAGTACTCTCACTGTCTTGGTCAGCACAGGGAAATGTCCCCTAGAATTTCCCTCCCACTCACATGATGGGGTTATTACATGTGAGTGAGAGAAAGTGAGGCAGGAGAGAGACAATGAGAAGAATTGGAGAGAGAGAGAGAGAGAGGGGTGACAGAGAGAAAGAGAGGGAAGAGTAAGAGAGAGAGAGAAAGAGAGAGAAGAGAGAGAGATACAGAAGAGAAAGAGACTGAAGAGAGAGACAGAAGAGAGAATAGGAAAGAGACAGAAGAGAGAGAGAGAGAGACAGAAGAGAGACAGGCAGAAGAGAGATAGACATAAGAGAGACACAGAGAGAGAGAGAGAGAGAAGAGAGAGGTAGACAGAAGAGAGAGGTAGACAGAAGAGAGAGGTAGACAGAAGAGAGAAAGAGACAAGAGAGAATAGGAAAGAGACTGAAGAGAGAGACAGAAGAGAGATGAGGAAAGAGACAGAAGAGAGAGAGAGAGAGAGAGACAGAAGAGAGACAGGCAGAAGAGAGACACAGAGAGAGAGAGAGAGAGAGAGAGAGAGAGAAGAGAGAGGTAGACAGAAGAGAGAGGTAGACAGAAGAGAGAAAGAGACAGAAGAGAGAAAGAGACAGAAGAGAGAGAGAGATACAGAAGAGAGACAGGCATAAGAGAGACAGACAGACGAGAGACAGACAGAAGAGAGACAGACAGCAGAGGCAGAAGAGAGAGAGACAGCAGAGAGAGAAGAGAGAGAAAGAGAGACAGAGGAGAGAGAGTAGGAGAGACAGACAAGAGAGAGAGAGACAGACGAGAGAGAGAGAGACAGATGAGATAGAGAGAGAGACAGAAGAGAGAGAGAGAGAGAGAGAGAGAGAGAGAGTCCCCGATCCTTGACTTTGGCGATACCATTTACAAAATAGCCTCCAACACTCTACTCAACAAATTGGATGCAGTCTATCACAGTGCCATCCGTTCTATCACCAAAGGCCCATATCCTACCCACCACTGCGACCTGTATGATCTTGTTGGCTGACCCTAGCGTCATACTCATCGCCAAACCCACTGGCTCCAGGTCATCTACAAGTCTCTGCTAGGTAAAGCCCTGCCTTATCTCAGCTCACTGGTCAACATAGCAGCACCCACCGGTAGCACGCGCTCCAGCAGGTATACCTCACTGGTCACCCCCAAAGCCAATTCTTCCTTTGGCCACTTTTCCTTCCTGTTCTCTGCTGCCAATGACTGGAACGAACTGCAAAAATCACTGAAGCTGGAGACTCGTATCTTCCTCACTAGCTTTAAGCTCCAGCTGTCAGAGCAGCTCACATATCACTGCACCTGTACATAGCCCATCTGTAAATAGCCCATCTGTAAATAGCCCATCCAACTACCTCATCCCCTTACTGTTTCTATTTATTTTTCTTGCTCCTTTGCACCCCAGTATCTCTACTTGCACATTCATCTTCTGCACATCTACCATTCCAGTGTTTAATTACTATATTGCATTTACTATTAATTACTATTACTTCGCCACCATGGCCTATTTATTGCCTTACCTCCCTTATCCTACCTCATTTGCACATACTGTATATAAACTTTTTCTACTGTATTATTGACTGTATGTTTGTTTATTCCATGTGTAACTCTGTGTTGTTGTTTGTGTCGAAGTGCTTTGCTTTATCGTGGCCAGGTCGCAGTTGTAAATGAGAACTTGTTCTCAACTGGCCTACCTGGTTAAATAAAGGTGAAATAAATAAATAATAATAATATTTGACTTAGTGAACCATATGGACACAGCGGGGATGGGATATAGAGGATGGGGTTATTAGGTGGTATGGGGAGGGGCTTTTGTGGTGCTGTTGAGGGAGGAATGGTGCTGTTGGGGGGGTAGCAATTATTCCTCAAGAGGACTTGTTTATTGTTGAGATAAAACAAAGCGAACCGAGCACGGCTCCATTGCACTGTGCTTTAGCCTTTTGTACATGCGCTTGACAGATTTCTGACAAGTTCAAAGCGTTTCGAGGGATCTTATGAAGGAGCTGGATGGCAGGGGGGAGGAGGGGGCTTGGCACCGGTGTTTTGGAAGTTGTGTTTCATGACATCTTTATGGGCCTGCCCCACGGTCAACACCATTAGCATGTCCACAATGCGCCTCCCTGCTCCTGCCTGCCTGCCTCCTTTTCCCCTTCTCCTTTTTTTGTTGTCTTTCTCACACAACTCAGGGGAAGAGTGACCTCTCTGCAGCTCTCAATTCACTGCTCCTCTATAGGGCTGAATGGACCGTCGTAACAAAAGGTGACATCATTTTCTCAAGGTTTGATTGGCCCCTACAGTGCCACAGGATGACATCATGCCGCCCCTCCGCCCCACCTTCCCATTTGCTCTGGGATGCAGGGGTTGCTGTGACAACAGCATTGGTTAGGTCCTGGTTCCAGGGCTGTGGGCAGGACTTGGCAGTGAGGGTTCGGCTCTGTCGCCAATGGCATCCTAGTCCCTGTTGAGTGCAGTACATTTGGTCAGGACCCATAGGGCTTTGGTTGAAAGTAGTGCACTAAATAGGGAATAGGGTGTCATTTGGGACAGAACCCTACTGCTTGGCTAGGCTTAATGAGCCCAGGCAGGCAGGAGTAACATTCGCCTTGTGTTTGTTGGTAAATATGATCAGATATGCTTAGACACTTGCAGTCGTTGAGAAACATGTCTACTAACTCTCTACTAGCTAATAACTCTGGGCTGTGGAGCATACAGATATTTTGTGTGTTTATTATGCATTTTGTGTGTGTGTGTGTGTGTGTGTGTGCGCGCACCAATGTGTGTGTGTGTGTATGTGTGCGCGTGCACCAATGTGTGCATGTGTGTGAGGAAAGTCCCATTGTGATTAATTTCCCTGAATTAATTCATTAAGAGGTGGTAGCGATAAAAGGGATTTGCCCTCCTCTTCCTCCTCCTCCTCTTCCTCTGCTAACCCTTTGTATTTCCTCAGCCAATCGCATGACAGGAACTAAGATTCTAACACATATGTGCAAATCCCCATCCCACTCAGTCCAGGTTTTGTTTGCGATGGAACTTTGCTTTTGTTCTCTTATTTACTTAATCAACACTAGTTAAAATTCACTCAATAAAGAGCCCAGTAGACCATATCACTATAACAACCCTCACAGCCCAATACACCATATCACTATAACAACCCTCACAGCCCATTACACCATATCACTATAACAACCCTCACAGCCCAGTAGACCATATCACTATAACAACCCTCACAGCCCATTACACCATATCACTATAACAACCCTCACAGCCCAGTAGACCATATCACTATAACAACCCTCACAGCCCAGTAGACCATATCACTATAACAACCCTCACAGCCCAATACACCATATCACTATAACAACCCTCACAGCCCAGTACACCATATCACTATAACAACCCTCATAGCCCAATACACCATATCACTATAACAACCCTCACAGTCCAGTAGACCATATCACTATAACAACCCTCACAGCCCAGTAGACCATATCACTATAACAACCCTCACAGCCCAATACACCATATCACTATAACAACCCTCACAGCCCAGTACACCATATCACTATAACAACCCTCACAGCCCAGTACACCATATCACTATAACAACCCTCACAGCCCAGTAGACCATATCACTAGAACAATCCTCACAGCCCAGTACACCATATCACTATAACAACCCTCACAGCCCAGTAGACCATATCACTAGAACAATCCTCACAGCCCAGTACACCATATCACTATAACAACCCTCACAGCCCAGTACACCATATCACTATAACAACCCTCACAGCCCAGTAGACCATATCACTATAACAACCCTCACAGCCCAGTACACCATATTACTATAACAACCCTCACAGCCCAGTACACCATATCACTATAACAACCCTCACAGCCCAGTACACCATATCACTATAACAACCCTCACAGCCCAGTACACCATATTACTATAACAACCCTCACAGTCCAATACACCATATCACTATAACAACCCTCACAGCCCAATACACCATATCACTATAACAACCCTCACAGCCCAATATACCATATCACTATAACAACCCTCACAGCCCAGTACCCCATATCACTATAACAACCCTCACAGCCCAGTACACCATATCACTATAACAACTCTCACAGCCCAGTAGACCATATCACTATAACAACCCTCACAGCCCAGTACACCATATCACTATAACAACCCTCACAGCCCTGTACACCCTATCACTATAACAACCCTCACAGCCCAGTACACCATATCACTATAACAACCCTCACAGCCCAGTACACCATATCACTAAAACAACCCTCACAGCCCTGTACACCCTATCACTATAACAACCCTCACAGCCCAGTACACCATATCACTATAACAACCCTCACAGCCCAGTACACCATATCACTATAACAACCCTCACATCCCAGTACACCATATCACTATAACAACCCTCACAGCCCAGTACACCATATCACTATAACAACCCTCACAGCCCAGTACACCATATCACTATAACAACCCTCACAGCCCAGTAGACCATATCACTATAACAACCCTCACAGTCCAGTACACCATATCACTATAACAACCCTCACAGCCCAGTACACCATATCACTATAACAACCCTCACAGCCCAGTACACCATATCACTATAACAACCCTCACAGCCCAGTACACCATATCACTATAACAACCCTCACAGCCCAGTACCCCATATCACTATAACAACCCTCACAGTCCAGTACACCATATCACTATAACAACCCTCACAGCCCAGTACACCATATCACTATAACAACCCTCACAGCCCAGTACACCATATTACTATAACAACCCTCACAGCCCAGTACCCCATATCACTATAACAACCCTCACAGCCCAGTACACCATATCACTATAACAACCCTCACAGCCCAGTAGACCATATCACTATAACAACCCTCACAGCCCAGTACACCATATTACTATAACAACCCTCACAGTCCAGTACACCATACCACTATAACAACCCTCACAGCCCAGTAGACCATATCACTATAACAACCCTCACAGCCCAGTACACCATATTACTATAACAACCCTCACAGCCCAGTACACCATATCACTATAACAACCCTCACAGCCCAGTACACCATATCACTATAACAACCCTCACAGCCCAGTACACCATATTACTATAACAACCCTCACAGTCCAATACACCATATCACTATAACAACCCTCACAGCCCAATACACCATATCACTATAACAACCCTCACAGCCCAATATACCATATCACTATAACAACCCTCACAGCCCAGTACACCATATCACTATAACAACCCTCACAGCCCAGTACACCATATCACTATAACAACCCTCACAGCCCAGTACACCATATCACTATAACAACCCTCACAGCCCAGTAGACCATCACTATAACAACCCTCAGTCCAGTACACCATATCACTATAACAACCCTCACAGCCCAGTACACCATATCACTATAACAACCCTCACAGCCCAGTACACCATATCACTATAACAACCCTCACAGCCCAGTACACCATATCACTATAACAACCCTCACAGCCCAGTACCCCATATCACTATAACAACCCTCACAGTCCAGTACACCATATCACTATAACAACCCTCACAGTCCAGTAGACCATATCACTATAACAACCCTCACAGCCCAGTACACCATATTACTATAACAACCCTCACAGCCCAGTACCCCATATCACTATAACAACCCTCACAGCCCAGTACACCATATCACTATAACAACCCTCACAGCCCAGTAGACCATATCACTATAACAACCCTCACAGCCCAGTACACCATATTACTATAACAACCCTCACAGTCCAGTACACCATACCACTATAACAACCCTCACAGCCCAGTACACCATTGCATCACACACAGCCAAATGTCCATTTCCCTCTTGGAAGAACTGGTAATGAGGTTAATTTGAGGTGAGGTTGATGGTGAGACTGGGAGCCAAACCTCACTGGTTCCAAACGTTCCCAAACTCTCCCTAGAATCACTGGAGTCGACTTGAAGGGAGATCCAAACACAATTACCACTCAGTCTTGGAATGGGCCCAGAGTGCTGCTTTAAGGGCTGTTGTCGTATGAGAGGAGGTATAGTTATACAGGGTAGCTGACTAGTCTCTGTCTCTCTCTTTCACACACACACACACACACACACACACACACACACACACACACACACACACACACACACACACACACACACACACACACACACACACACACACATACGAAGACCAGAGATCTTTACTCTTATTGCTTCAGTTTGAAGTAGAAACTATGACATTTCAGCTCTTTCCTTTGGGAGATATTTCGTCAATTCAAATAATGCAAGACTCATTATAGTGCAACGGTCCTGGATGATTGATTCTTTCCCTTTACTGCTACAGATGAATGTGCCTTTTATGTCCACCTTTTATTTCCTCTATCATTTTTCCTTTGGCATCACCCTCTGTCTCTCTCTTCACCCTCTCTCTCTCTCTTCACCCTCTCTCTCTCTTCACCCTCTCTTTCTCTCTTCACCCTCTCTCTCTCTCTCCACCCTCTCTCACTCTCTTCACCCTCTCTCTCTCTCTTCACCCTCTCTCTCTCTTCACCCCCCTCTCTCTCTTCACCCTCTCTCTCTCTCTTCACCCTCTCTCTCTCTCTTCACCCTCTCTCTCTCTCTTCACCCTCTCTCTCTCTCTTCACCCTCTCTCTCTTCTTCACCCTCTCTCTCTCTCTTCTTTACACTCCCTCTCTCTCTCTCTCTTCACCTTCATCTCTCTCTCTCTCTCTTTTCTTCACCCTCTCTCTCTCTCTTCACCCTCTCTCTCTCTTTCACCCCTCTCTCTCTCTTCACCTCTCTCTCTCTCTTTCACCCTCTCTCTCTCTCTCTTCACCCTCTCTCTCTCTCTCTTCTTCACCCTCTCTCTCTCTCTTCACCCTCTCTCTCTCTTCACCCTCTCTCTCTCTCTTCACCCTCTCTCTCTCTTCACCCTCTCTCTCTCTCTTCACCCTCTCTCTCTCTTCACCCTTTTCTTTATGGCACTCACCCTCTCTCTCTTCACCCTTGTCTTTATGGCACTCACCCTCTCTCTCTTCACCCTTTTCTTTATGGCACTCACCCTCTCTCTCTTCACCCTTGTCTTTATGGCACTCACCCTCTCTCTCTCTTCACCCTTTTCATTATGGCACTCACCCTCTCTCTCTCTCTCTTTCTCTCTTTCTCTCTCTCTCTCTTTCTCGTTCTCTTTCTTTCTTTCTCTCTCTCTCTCTCTCTCTCTCTCTTTCTCTTTCTCTCTCTCTCTCTCTCTCTTTCTCTCTCTTTCTCTCTCTTTCTCTCTCTCTCTCTTTCTTTCTCTCTCTCTCTCTCTCTCTCTCTCTCTCTCTCTCTCTCTCTCTCTCTCTCTCTCTCTCTCTCTCTCTCTGACTCTCTCACTGACTCTCTCTCTGACTCTCTCTCTGACTCTGTGTGACTGGTGGTGCAGGGTGATTGAATGTGGTGTGCCGTGGCTGGCTCTGGCTTCCTTGAAGAGGCGGACATGGCTTTGTGTGGGCAGATCTCTGCCAGCTTGGATGAGCCCACTCTGGGTATCTGTTACAGCTGGCAAGGTGAGGGTGCATGGGCGTGATGGGGGCATGACATATCATATAGCTGTACCACTGTATAGGGACTGGAGAGATGGTGGGAATCAGAAAATCTACTTATTTTTTTGTGTGGGAACAGTTCATGAATGAGCACCTACCGTTTTAAAGCAATTTCTGTAATCATTATCTGATTGATTGAAATGCTGTTTACTCATGAGGAGCAATATCTATGAGATTGAGAACTATGAGATTGGAATATAGTAAACCTTATGGGTCAAATATCTTATTATCATTAGCTTTAATACCAAACCAACCTAGCACTTAAAACTGTTGAAAAGGATGTGAGAAGCTGGCTAAATTAGACTAGAGTGACTAGATACAGAGTGACTAGATACAGAGTGACTGACTAAATACCCTGACTAGATGTAGAGTGACTAGATGTAGAGTGACTAGACGTAGAGTGACTAGATGTAGAGTGACTAAATATCCTGACTAGATATAGAGTGACTAAATGTAGAGTGACGAGATATAGAGTGACGAGATATAGAGTGACTAGATATAGAGTGACTAGATATAGAGTGACTAAATAAAGAGTGACTAGATACAGAGTGACTAGATACAGAGTGACTAGATACAGAGTGACTAGATGTAGAGTGACTAGATGTAGTGACTAAATATCCTGACTAGATACAGAGTGACTAGATACAGAGTGACTAGATACAGAGTGACTAGATACTAGATACAGAGTGACTAGATACAGAGTGACTAGATACAGAGTGACTATATACAGAGTGACTAGATACAGAGTGACTAGATACAGATTGACTAGATACAGAGTGACTAGATACAGAGTGACTAGATACAGAGTGACTATATACAGAGTGACTAGATGTAGAGTGACTAAATATCCTGACTAGATGTAGAGTGACTAAATATCCTGACTGGATATAGAGTGACGAGATATAGAGTGACGAGATGTAGAGTGACTAAATATACTGACTAGATATAGAGTGACTAGATATAGAGTGACGAGATATAGAGTGACTAGATACAGAGTGACTAGATACAGAGTGACTAGATGTAGAGTGACTAGATACAGAGTGACTAAATATCCTGACTAGATATAGAGTGACGAGATATAGAGTGACTAGATACAGAGTGACTAGATACAGAGTGACTAGATGTAGAGTGACTAGATACAGAGTGACTAGATATAGAGTGACTAGATGTAGAGTGACTGACTAAATATCCTGACTAGATGTAGAGTGACTAAATATACTGACTAGATATAGAGTGACTAGATATAGAGTGACGAGATATAGAGTGACTAGATATAGAGTGACTAGATATAGAGTGACTAAATAAAGAGTGACTAGATACAGAGTGACTAGATGTAGAGTGACTAAATATCCTGACTATATACAGAGTGACTATATACAGAGTGACTATATACAGAGTGACTAGATACAGAGTGACTAGATACAGAGTGACTAGATACAGAGTGACTAGATACAGAGTGACTAGATACAGAGTGACTAAATATCCTGACTATATACAGAGTGACTAGATACAGAGTGACTAGATACAGAGTGACTAGATGTAGAGTGACTAAATATCCTGACTAGATGTAGAGTGACTAGATGTAGAGTGACTAAATATCCTGACTAGATATAGAGTGACGAGATATAGAGTGACTAGATGTAGAGTGACTAAATATACTGACTAGATGTAGAGTGACTAAATATACTGACTAGATATAGAGTGACTAGATATAGAGTGACTAGATGTAGAGTGACTAAATATCCTGACTAGATGTAGAGTGACTAAATATACTGACTAGATATAGAGTGACTAGATGTAGAGTGACTAAATATACTGACTAGATATAGAGTGACTAGATGTAGAGTGACTAAATATCCTGACTAGATATAGAGTGACTAGATGTAGAGTGACGAGATATAGAGTGACGAGATGTAGAGTGACTAGATGTAGAGTGACTAAATATACTGACTAGATGTAGAGTGACTAAATATACTGACTAGATATAGAGTGACTAGATATAGAGTGACTAGATGTAGAGTGACTAAATATCCTGACTAGATGTAGAGTGACTAAATATACTGACTAGATATAGAGTGACTAGATGTAGAGTGACTAAATATACTGACTAGATATAGAGTGACTAGATGTAGAGTGACTAAATATCCTGACTAGATATAGAGTGACTAGATGTAGAGTGACGAGATATAGAGTGACGAGATGTAGAGTGACTAGATGTAGAGTGACTAGACCCTTATTGATGTATCCATGTGATATGCACTTATCAGAATACATTTTATTTTATTTTATTTATTCTTGGTGACATCTCTGAGAGATTTGCTGGGTGACACAGATGAGCCCGTTTCATGGCAAACCTTACCACCTCTCCCCTTTCTCCTCCCCTCTCTCTGTTTCCCTCCTTTCTCTTCCTCTCTCCCCCTTTCCTAATCTCTATTGCATGGGGGTGAGAGAGGGTGGGAGGAGAGGCAGGGAGGGATGCAGGGAACAGGCCAAGGGCCTGGACTGACATCCATGGGAATCTGCACATCCATTCAGGGACAATTATCCCGTCAATACAGGGAGCAGTGGCACAGGGCGGGAGGGGAGGGGGCAAGGCAGTGTGTGTGGGAGAGGAGGTGGTGGGGCAACCAACATGGAAACCAAGCCATGAAGTGCCCAAGGAGCCAAGAGTTGGAGACTGGAGAGAGAGAGTGTGGAGGGAGAACGCATGATGAGAGAGGTAGCTAGCTGGTAACTAAAATAGCCAACAGCTGGGAACTGGGGAGATAGTGTGTGGCAGGGGAGAGTGCGATGATGAGAGGTAGCTATAGTGAGAAGGAAGAAAAGTGAAACAGTTATATATTTCATATCTGACAGAAATCTTTATGTCTGAAAGATGACCTTTATGAGTCTAGCAGAACTCATGTGTTTAAAATGAGTGTTTCCTTTCTGTCTGGTTTCTGGAGAAGTGATCATGTGAAAAAATAGTTTTGAGCAAGTAAAAGTAGACACTGTTATTGACAGACTCCTTGCCAAGACATACTGTACACTTAGGTTCAGGTCATGTTCCTCTGAGCTTAGAGACCGTTGGTCCTGTCTCAGGCCTATTGGAAGACTGTTGTTAATGTGTTAATAGCGGATATAATCACAGAGTGATTGACTAATTGTTCCTTATTTTTCATCATTTCAATTTTACAATGTCTGTCTGTCTGTCTTTCCATCCATCCGTCCGTCTGTGTAAGCGTCGTCCTTGACATGTCTGTGTATGTCCTTGAAGGCCTCTGACATGTCTGTGTGCGTGCGTCCTTGACATGTCTGTGTACGTGCGTCATGAGTCTGTGTCCTGACATGTCTGTGTGCGTGCTGTCCTTGGACATGTCTGTGTGCGTGTCCTGACATGACACACAGGCATGTCTGAAGGCTACAGAGAAAGACTCGCTGGTTCCATCCGACCCCATGCCAGTTCCCTCTCTCTGTCTCCTCTCATCTGCTCCTAAGGCCTTTCTGTGATTCAGAGGAAACGCTGGTCTCAGAGACAGGAAAGGGGGATTCCTGATCAGATTCATGGAAAACCAACTACACCTCTTCACTCCATTCTATTTTCCAAAGTAACTTGATAATAAGATGGATGACCTCTGATCAGCGGATTTGCTACCAACGAGATTCTCGTAAGTGCAATATTCTCTGCTTTTCTGGAAAAAACATGGCTTCCGGACAAGATACCCCTCATGTTATCCAGCTCGATGGATTCTCCATTCTCCGATCAGACAGGACAGTAGAGTAAAGTGATAGTCTTGACCCATTGTTCACCCTTCGTGGAATACCTGCTGGTCAAATGCTGACCCTTCTACCTCCTGAAGGAGTTTTCAGCTGTTGTATACATTCCACCTCAGGACAAGAAATATAACAAGCTAGAACTTAACAAACTGTATGAGGCTAAACAAGCAGGAGCATTTACATCCCGGAGGCCGCATTTCTTGTCGCCTAGCGATTTTAATTCCAGCCGTTAAGACACACGATGCCCAACTTCCATCAACACATCTCCTTCGCCATTGGGGGGCTATAAAGTCCTAGACTGTTACTCTACCCACA
>NW_027037918.1:0-5000 GCF_034236695.1 Oncorhynchus nerka | reverse complement strand
AAAGCCTCTGTCATGTTATGTCTTGTCCCTGTGCTTTCTCTTCTCTTCGTTTCCCCCTGCTGGTCGTTTTAGGTTACTCTCTCTCTATCGTTCCGTTCCTGCTCCCAGCTGTTCCTCATTCTCCTAACGACCTCGTTTACTCTCTCACACCTGTCCCCTCTTTTGCCCTCTGATTAAGTCTCTATTTCTCTCTCTGTTTCTGCTTCTGTCCTTGTCGGATTCTTGTTTGCTTTGCCCTTGTCCCGTCCTGTCGTATCTGTCTCTTTATTAGATGCTGCGTGTGAGCAGGTGTCTCTGTCCTCTACGGCCCGCGCCTACCCTGAGGGACCTGCAGTCTGTTGCCGCTAGCCCTGCAATTCTCCTCTACTACTAGAAGGAGGACTCTCCTGCAAAGATAGAGGATTTATGTTTTCCCTGTTTGGACATTAAAAGACTGTTTCTGTTGAATCGCTGTTGGGTCCTCACTCACCTGCATAACAGAAGAATCCGACCAAGAATGGACCCAGCGACTTCGGATCCTCTCTACTCAGCCGTCGAGATCCAGGGAGCGATGCTAGGCAGACACGAGCAGGAATTGTCTGCTGCTCGACATGCCGTTGAGACCCTGGCCGCCCAAGTCTCCGACCTCTCGAAACATATTCACAATCTCCGCCTCGATCCACCGGCTACTTCCAGGGCTTCTGAGTCTCCGGAGCCCAGAATTAATAACCCACCGTGTTACTCTGGGGAGCCCACTGAATGCCGCTCGTTCCTCACCCAGTGTGATATTGTGTTCTCTCTCCAGCCCAACACGTACTCCAGGGGTACAGCTCGTATCGCCTATGTCATATCTCTCCTTACTGGACGGGCTCGTGAGTGGGGCACGGCAATCTGGGAGGCAAGGGCTGAGTGTACTAACCAGTATCAGAACTTTAAGGAGGAGATGATACGGGTTTTTGATCGTTCAGTTTTTGGGAAAGAAGCTTCCAGGGCCCTGTCTTCCCTATGTCAAGGGAATCGATCCATTACGGACTACTCTATAGAGTTTCGCACTCTTGCTGCCTCCAGGGTGACTGAACGAAATGGCGTTGCTCGCTCGTTTTCTCTGGAGGGTCTCCACGCCGGAGGTAAGGATGAGATTCTCTCCTCGGGAGGTTCCTTCCAGCGTGGATTCTTTGATTGAACTCGCTATTCGTGATAGAACGATCGGTAAGATCTTCGCCACTGAGCTCGTGGAAGAGAGCTCGCGCTATCCATTTCCCCTCTCCGCATCACTACCATCTTCCTCCAGTGGCTCAGGTGCTGAGCCCATGCAGCTGGGGGGGTATTCCGCATCTCGACTAAGGAGAGGAACGGAGAATCACCAACCGCCTCTGTCTCTATTGCGGTTCCGCTGGTCATTTTTTGTCATTTCATGTCCAGTAAAAGCCAGAGCTCATCAGTAAGCGGAGGGCTACTGGTGAGCGCTTACTACTCAGGTCCCTCCTTCAAGATCCTGTAATTACCTTGTCGGTCCATCTACGCTGGACCGGCTTCGGCAGCTTTCCTGCAGTGCCTGATAGACTCTGGGGCGGAGGGCTGTTTTATGGACGGGGTCAGGTCAACATGACATTCCTCTCAGACAGTTAGGGGAGCCCACGGCCATGTTCGCTTTGGATGGTAGTCCTTCCCAGTATTCAGCGTGAAACGCTACCTTTAACCTCACTGTCTCTGCAATCATAGCGAAACCATTTCTTTTGATTTTTTCGTTCACCTTTTTACACCTGTTAGTCATCCCTGGCTAGTGTGTCATAATCCTTCTATTAATTGGTCAAGTCCCTATCCTCTCCTGGAACGCCTCTTGTCATGTGAAAATGTTTAATGTCTGCTATCCTCCTGTTTCTTCTGCCCTCTTCAGGAGGAGCCTGGTGATTTGACAGTGCCGGAGGAATATGATCTGCGCACGGTCTTCAGTCGGTCCAGGGCTACCTCCTTCCTCTCACCGGTCGTATGATTGTAGTATAGATCTCCTTCCGGTACCACTTCCCCGGGGTAGACTATACTCTCTGTCGGCTCCCGAACGTAAGGCTCTCGAAGATTATTTGTCTAGCTCACGCCGGTACCGTAGTCCCTTCCCCTCCCTGCCGGGAGCGGGGTTTTTTTGTTAAGAAAAAGGACGGGACTCCTGCGCCCTGCGTGGATTATCGAGGGCTGAATGACATAACGGCTAAGAATCGCTTATCCGCTTCCCCTTATGTCTTCAGCCTTCGAGATCCTGCAGGGAGCCAGGTTTTCACCGTTGGACCTTCGTAACGCTTTACCATCTCGTGCGCATCAGGGAGGGGGACGAGTGAAAATCGGCGCTTAACACCAAGCTAGGGCACTTGAATACTGGTTCTGCTGTTCGGTTCAAGGTAACGCCTCCAGCTGTCTTTCAGGCATTAGTGAATGATGTACTGAGAGACATGCTGAACATCTTTGTTTTCGTTTATCTTGATGATATCCTGATTTTTTCACCGTCACTCCAGATTCATGTTCAGCACGTTTCGACGTGTCCTCCAGCGCCTGGAGAATTGTCTTATGTGAAGGCTGAGAAGTGCGCTTTCATGTCTCTTCCTCACATTTCTCGGTTCTGTTATTTCCGCTGAAGGCATTCAGATGGATTCCGCCAAGGTCCAAGCTGTCAGTGATTGGCCCGCCCCTAAGTCACGGTCGAGCTGCAGCGTCGGTTTCGCAAATTTCTATCGGGCCGTTTATTCACTTCGGTCAGGGTGGCGTTCTCTCACAGCCCTTACTTCTGTCAAGACGTGCTTTAAGGGTCCGTTTCCGCCCAGGGGAGCTTTTTGATCTCCCTCAAGAAGCGTTTTACATCCGCTCCTATCCTTGTTACACCTGACGTCTCTAGACAGTTCATTGTCGAGGTTGACGCGTCAGAGGTGGGGCGTGAGCCATTCTGTCCTAGCTAGCCTCCCATTCTGACGATAAGGTCCATCCTTGCGCGTATTTTCCACGCCTGTCGCCGTCGAACGTAACTATGATGTGGGAAACCGCGAACTGCTCGCCATCCGCTTAGCCCTAGGCGAATGGCGACAGTGGTTGGAGGGGGCGACCGTTCCTTTGTCGTTTGGACTGACCATAAGAACCTTGAGTACATCCGTTCTGCCAAACGACTTAATGCGCGTCAGGCTCGTTGGGCGCTGTTTTTCGCTCGCTTCGAGTTCGTTATTTCTTATCGTCCGGGCTCAAAGAACACCAAGCCTGATGCTTTGTCCCGTCTCTTCAGTTCTTCAGTAGCCTCCACCGACCCCGAGGGGATTCTCCCTGAGGGGCGTGTTGTCGGGTTGACTGTCTGGGGAATTGAGAGGCAGGTAAAGCAAGCACTCACTCACACTCCGTCGCCGCGCGCTTGTCCTAGGAACCTTCTTTTCGTTCCCGTTCCTACTCGTCTGGCCGTTCTTCAGTGGGCTCACTCTGCCAAGTTAGCCGGCCATCCCGGCGTTCGGGGTACGCTTGCTTCTATTCGCCAGCGTTTCTGGTGGCCCACTCAGGAGCGTGACACGCGTCGTTTCGTGGCTGCTTGTTCGGACTGCGCGCAGACTAAGTCCGGTAACTCTCCTCCTGCCGGCCGTCTCAGACCGCTTTCCATTCCCTCTCGACCGTGGTCTCACATCGCCTTAGACTTTATTACCGGTCTTCCTTCGTCAGCGGGGAAGACTGTTATTCTAACGGTTGTCGATAGGTTCTCTAAGGCGGCTCATTTTATTCCCTCGCTAAGCTTCCTTCTGCTAAAGAGACAGCACAAATCATCATTGAGAATGTTTTCAGAATTCATGGCCTTCCGTCAGACGCCGTTTCGGACAGAGGTCCGCAATTCACGTCTCAATTTTGGAGGGAGTTTTGCCGCTTGATTGGGGCTTCCGTCAGTCTCTCTTCCGGTTTTCACCCCCAGTCTAACGGTCAAGCAGAACGGGCCAATCAGACGATTGGTCGCATCTTACGCAGTCTTTCTTTCGAAACCCTGCGTCTTGGGCAGAACAGCTCCCCTGGGCAGAATACGCTCACAACTCGCTTCCTTCGTCTGCGACCGGGCTATCTCCTTTTCAGAGTAGCCTCGGGTACCAGCCTCCTCTGTTCTCGTCCCAGCTCGCCGAGTCCAGCGCCCCTCCGCTCAGGCTTTTGTCCAACGTTGTGAGCGCACCTGGAAGAGGGTCAGGTCTGCACTTTGCCGTTATAGGGCGCAGACTGTGAGAGCCGCTAATAAGCGTAGGACTAAGAGTCCTAGGTATTGTCGCGGTCAGAGAGTATGGCTCTCCACTCGTAACCTTCCCCTTATGACAGCTTCTCGCAAGTTGACCCCGCGGTTCATTGGTCCGCTCCGTATTTCTCAGGTCGTTAATCCTAGTCGCTGTGCGACTTCTTCTTCCGCGACATCTTCGTCGCGTCCACCCGGTCTTCCATGTCTCCTGTGTCAAGCCTTTTCTTCGCGCCCTCGTTCGTCCTCCCCGTCCTTGTCGAGGGCGCACCTATCTACAGGGTCCGGAAGATTATGGACATGCGTCCTCGGGGCCGTGGTCATCAGTACCTAGTGGATTGGGAGGGTTACGGTCCTGAGGAAAGGAGTTGGGTTCCATCTCGGGACGTGCTGGACCGTTCGCTGATCGATGATTTCCTCCGTTGCCGCCAGGTTTCCTCCTCGAGTGCGCCAGGAGGCGCTCGGTGAGTGGGGGTACTGTCATGTTATGTCTTGTCCCTGTGCTTTCTCTTCTCTTCGTTTCCCTGCTGGTCGTTTTAGGTTACTCTCTCTCTATCGTTCCGCTCCTGCTCCCAGCTGTTCCTCATTCTCCTAACGACCTCGTTTACTCTCTCACACCTGTCCCCTCTTTTGCCCTCTGATTAAGTCTCTATTTCTCTCTCTGTTTCTGCTTCTGTCCTTGTCGGATTCTTGTTTGCTTTGCCCTTGTCCCGTCCTGTCGTATCTGTCTCTTTATTAGATGCTGCGTGTGAGCAGGTGTCTCTGTCCTCTACGGCCCGCGCCTACCCTG
>NW_027037917.1:0-23731 GCF_034236695.1 Oncorhynchus nerka | reverse complement strand
CATGATATAGTGGTGTTACCTCACCCTGATCTGTTCATTATCTCCAGTATTGTGATATAGTGGTGTTACCTCACCCTGATCTGTTCATTATCTCCAGTATTGTGATATAGTGGTGTTACCTCACCCTGATCTGTTCATTATCTCCAGTATCATGATATAGTGGTGTTACCTCACCCTGATCTGTTCATTATCTCCAGTATTGTGATATAGTGGTGTTACCTCACCCTGATCTGTTCATTATCTCCAGTATTGTGATATAGTGGTGTTACCTCACCCTGATCTGTTCATTATCTCCAGTATTGTGATATAGTGGTGTTACCTCACCCTGATCTGTTCATTATCTCCAGTATCATGATATAGTGGTGTTACCTCACCCTGATCTGTTCATTATCTCTAGTATCGTGATATAGTGGTGTTACCTCACCCTGTTCATGATATAGTGTTGTTACCTCACCCTGATCTATTCATTATCTCCAGTATCGTGATATAGTGGTGTTACCTCACCCTGATCTATTCATTATCTCAGTATCATGATATAGTGGTGTTACCTCACCCTGATCTGTTCATTATCTCTAGTATCGTGATATAGTGGTGTTACCTCACCCTGTTCATGATATAGTGTTGTTACCTCACCCTGATCTATTCATTATCTCCAGTATCGTGATATAGTGGTGTTACCTCACCCTGATCTATTCATTATCTCCAGTATCGTGATATAGTGGTGTTACCTCACCCTGAGCTGTTCATTATCTCCAGTATCGTGATATAGTGGTGTTACCTCACCCTGAGCTGTTCATTATCTCCAGTATCGTGATATAGTGGTGTTACCTCACCCTGAGCTGTTCATTATCTCCAGTATCGTGATATAGTTGTGTTCTCACCCTGATCTGTTCATTATCTCCAGTATCGTGATATAGTTGTGTTCTCACCCTGAGCTGTTCATTATCTCCAGTATCGTGATATAGTTGTGTTCTCACCCTGAGCTGTTCATTATCTCCAGTATCATGATATAGTGGTGTTACCTCACCCTGAGCTGTTCATTATCTCCAGTATCGTGATATAGTGGTGTTACCTCACCCTGAGCTGTTCATTATCTCCAGTATCATGATATAGTGGTGTTCTCACCCTGAGCTGATCATGATATAGTGATGTTACCTCACCTGAGCTGTTCATTATCTCCAGTATCGTGATATTGTGGTGTTCTCACCCTGAGCTGTTCGTTTTCTCCAGTATCGTGATATAGTGGTGTTCTCACCCTGAGCTGTTCATTTTCTCAGTATCGTGATATAGTTGTGTTCTCACCCTGATCTGTTCATTATCTCCAGTATCGTGATATAGTTGTGTTCTCACCCTGAGCTGTTCATTATCTCCAGTATCGTGATATAGTTGTGTTCTCACCCTGAGCTGTTCATTAGCTCCAGTATCGTGATATAGTTGTGTTCTCACCCGGAGCTGTTCATTATCTCCAGTATCGTGATATAGTTGTGTTACCTGACCCTGAGCTGTTCATTATCTCCAGTATCGTGATATAGTGGTGTTACCTCACCCTGTTCATTATCTCCAGTATCGTGATAGTGTTTTTACCTCACCCTGATCTTTTCATTATCTCCAGTATCATGATATAGTGGTGTTACCTCACCCTGTTCATTATCTCCAGTATCGTGATATAGTGGTGTTACCTCACCCTGAGCTGTTCATTATCTCCAGTATTGTGATATAGTGGTGTTACCTCACCCTGATCTGTTCATTATCTCCAGTATCGTGATATAGTGGTGTTACCTCACCCTGAGCTGTTCATTATCTCCAGTATCGTGATATAGTTGTGTTATCTCACCCTGAGCTGTTCATTATCTCCAGTATCGTGATATAGTGGTGTTCTCACCCTGATCTGTTCATTATCTCCAGTATCGTGATATAGTTGTGTTCTCACCCTGAGCTGTTCATTAGCTCCAGTATCGTGATATAGTTGTGTTACCTGACCCTGAGCTGTTCATTATCTCCAGTATCGTGATATAGTGGTGTTACCTCACCCTGTTCATTATCTCCAGTATCGTGATATAGTGGTGTTACCTCACCCTGTTCATTATCTCCAGTATCGTGATATAGTGGTGTTACCTCACCCTGATCTGTTCATTATCTCCAGTATCGTGATATAGTGGTGTTACCTCACCCTGAGCTGTTCATTATCTCCAGTATCGTGATATAGTGGTGTTACCTCACCCTGAGCTGTTCATTATCTCCAGTATCATGATATAGTTGTGTTCTCACCCTGAGCTGTTCATTATCTCCAATATCATGATATAGTGGTGTTACCTCACCCTAAGCTGTTCATTATCTCCAGTATCGTGATATAGTTGTGTTCTCACCCTGAGCTGTTCATTATCTCCAGTATCGTGATATAGTTGTGTTTTCACCCTGATCTGTTCATTATCTCCAGTATTGTGATATAGTTGTGTTCTCACCCTGATCTGTTCATTATCTCCAGTATCGTGATATAGTTGTGTTCTCACCCTGAGCTGTTCATTATCTCCCAGTATCGTGATATAGTTGTGTTACCTCACCCTGAGCTGTTCATTATCTCCAGTATCGTGATATAGTTGTGTTCTCACCTGATCTGTTCATTATCTCAGTATCGTGATATAGTTGTGTTCTCACCCCTGAGCTGTTCATTATCTCCAGTATCATGATATAGTTGTGTTACTCACCCTGAGCTGTTCATTATCTCCAGTATCGTGATATAGTTGTGTTCTCACCCTGAGCTGTTCATTAGCTCCAGTATCGTGATATAGTTGTGTTCTCACCCTGGGCTGTTCATTATCTCCAGTATCGTGATATAGTTGTGTTACCTGACCCTGAGCTGTTCATTATCTCCAGTATCGTGATATAGTGGTGTTACCTCACCCTGTTCATTATCTCCAGTATCGTGATAGTGTTTTTACCTCACCCTGATCTTTTCATTATCTCCAGTATCGTGATATAGTGGTGTTACCTCACCCTGAGCTGTTCATTATCTCCAGTATTGTGATATAGTGGTGTTACCTCACCCTGAGCTGTTCATTATCTCAGTATTGTGATATAGTGGTGTTACCTCACCCTGATCTGTTCATTATCTCCAGTATCGTGATATAGTGGTGTTACCTCACCCTGAGCTGTTCATTATCTCCAGTATCGTGATATAGTTGTGTTATCTCACCCTGATCTGTTCATTATCTCCAGTATCGTGATATAGTTGTGTTCTCACCCTGAGCTGTTCATTATCTCCAGTATCGTGATATAGTGGTGTTCTCACCCTGATCTGTTCATTATCTCCAGTATCGTGATATAGTTGTGTTCTCACCCTGAGCTGTTCATTAGCTCCAGTATCGTGATATAGTTGTGTTACCTGACCCTGAGCTGTTCATTATCTCCAGTATCGTGATATAGTGGTGTTACCTCACCCTGTTCATTATCTCCAGTATCGTGATATAGTGGTGTTACCTCACCCTGTTCATTATCTCCAGTATCATGATATAGTGGTGTTACCTCACCCTGATCTGTTCATTATCTCCAGTATCGTGATATAGTGGTGTTACCTCACCCTGAGCTGTTCATTATCTCCAGTATCGTGATATAGTGGTGTTACCTCACCCTGAGCTGTTCATTATCTCCAGTATCATGATATAGTTGTGTTCTCACCCTGAGCTGTTCATTATCTCCAATATCATGATATAGTGGTGTTACCTCACCCTAAGCTGTTCATTATCTCCAGTATCGTGATATAGTTGTGTTCTCACCCTGAGCTGTTCATTATCTCCAGTATCGTGATATAGTTGTGTTTTCACCTGATCTGTTCATTATCTCCAGTATTGTGATATAGTTGTGTTCTCACCCTGATCTGTTCATTATCTCCAGTATCGTGATATAGTTGTGTTCTCACCTGAGCTGTTCATTATCTCCAGTATCGTGATATAGTGGTGTTACCTCACCCTGAGCTGTTCATTATCTCCAGTATCGTGATATAGTTGTGTTCTCACCCTGATCTGTTCATTAGCTCCAGTATCGTGATATAGTTGTGTTCTCACCCTGAGCTGTTCATTATCTCCAGTATCGTGATATAGTTGTGTTCTCACCCTGATCTGTTCATTATCTCCAGTATCGTGATATAGTTGTGTTCTCACCCTGAGCTGTTCATTATCTCCAGTATCGTGATATAGTTGTATTCTCACCCTGAGCTGTTCATTATCTCCAGTATCGTGATATAGTTGTGTTCTCACCCTGAGCTGTTCAATATCTCCAGTATCGTGATATAGTGGTGTTACCTCACCCTGAGCTGTTCATTATCTCCAGTATCATGATATAGTGGTGTTACCTCACCCTGTTCATGATCATGATATAGTGGTGTTACCTCACCCTGAGCTGTTCATTATCTCTAGTATCATGATATAGTGGTGTTACCTCACCCTGATCTGTTCATTATCTCCAGTATCGTGATATAGTGGTGTTACCTCACCCTGATCTGTTCATTATCTCCAGTATCATGATATAGTGGTGTTACCTCACCCTGATCTGTTCATTATCTCCAGTATCATGATATAGTGGTGTTCTCTCACCCTGAGCTGTTCATTATCTCCAGTATCGTGATATAGTGGTGTTCTCTCACCCTGAGCTGTTCATTATCTCCAGTATCATGATATAGTGGTGTTCTCTCACCCTGAGCTGTTCATTATCTCCAGTATCGTGATATAGTGGTGTTACCTCACCCTGAGCTGTTCATTATCTCCAGTATCATGATATAGTGGTGTTCTCACCCTGCGCTGATCATGATAGTGGTGTTCTCACCCTGAGCTGTTCATTATCTCCAGTATCGTGATATTGTGGTGTTCTCACCCTGAGCTGTTCATTTTCTCCAGTATCGTGATATAGTTGTGTTCTCACCCTGATCTGTTCATTATCTCCAGTATCGTGATATAGTTGTGTTCTCACCCTGAGCTTTTCATTATCTCCAGTATCATGATATAGTGGTGTTACCTCACCCTGTTCATGATCATGATATAGTGGTGTTACCTCACCCTGAGCTGTTCATTATCTCTAGTTTCATGATATAGTGGTGTTACCTCACCCTGATCTGTTCATTATCTCCAGTATCGTGATATAGTGGTGTTACCTCACCCTGATCTGTTCATTATCTCCAGTATCATGATATAGTGGTGTTACCTCACCCTGATCTGTTCATTATCTCCAGTATCATGATATAGTGGTGTTCTCTCACCCTGAGCTGTTCATTATCTCCAGTATCGTGATATAGTGGTGTTCTCTCACCCTGAGCTGTTCATTATCTCCAGTATCGTGATATAGTGGTGTTCTCACCCTGAGCTGTGCATTATCTCCAATATCATGATGTAGTGGTGTTACCTCACCCTAAGCTGTTCATTATCTCCAGTATTGTGATATAGTGGTGTTACCTCACCCTGAGCTGTTCATTATCTCCAGTATCGTGATATAGTGGTGTTACCTCACCCTGAGCTGTTCATTATCTCCAGTATCATGATATAGTGGTGTTACCTCACCCTGATCTGTTCATTATCTCCAGTATCGTGATATAGTGGTGTTCTCACCCTGATCAGTTCATTATCTCCAGTATCGTGATATCGGTGTGTTCTCACCCTGAGCTGTTCATTATCTCCAGTATCGTGATATAGTTGTGTTCTCACCCTGATCTGTTCATTATCTCCAGTATCGTGATATCGGTGTGTTCTCACCCTGAGCTGTTCATTATCTCCAGTATCGTGATATAGTTGTGTTCTCACCCTGAGCTGTTCATTATCTCCAGTATCGTGATATAGTTGTATTCTCACCCTGAGCTGTTCATTATCTCCAGTATCGTGATATAGTTGTGTTCTCACCCTGAGCTTTTCATTATCTCCAGTATCGTGATATAGTGGTGTTACCTCACCCTGAGCTGTTCATTATCTCCAGTATCATGATATAGTGGTGTTACCTCACCCTGTTCATGATCATGATATAGTGGTGTTACCTCACCCTGAGCTGTTCATTATCTCTAGTATCATGATATAGTGGTGTTACTTCACCCTGATCTGTTCATTATCTCCAGTATCGTGATATAGTGGTGTTACCTCACCCTGATCTGTTCATTATCTCCAGTATCATGATATAGTTGTGTTACCTCACCCTGATCTGTTCATTATCCCCAGTATCATGATATAGTGGTGTTCTCTCACCCTGAGCTGTTCATTATCTCCAGTATCGTGATATAGTGGTGTTCTCTCACCCTGAGCTGTTCATTATCTCCAGTATCGTGATATAGTGGTGTTCTCTCACCCTGAGCTGTTCATTATCTCCAGTATCGTGATATAGTGGTGTTCTCTCACCCTGAGCTGTTCATTATCTCCAGTATCGTGATATAGTGGTGTTACCTCACCCTGAGCTGTTCATTATCTCCAGTATCATGATATAGTGGTGTTCTCACCCTGAGCTGATCATGATATAGTGGTGTTCTCACCCTGAGCTGTTCATTATCTCCAGTATCGTGATATAGTGGTGTTACCTCACCCTGAGCTGTTCATTATCTCCAGTATCGTGATATAGTGGTGTTCTCACCCTGAGCTGTTCATTATCTCCAGTATCATGATATAGTGGTGTTCTCTCACCCTGAGCTGTTCATTATCTCCAGTATCGTGATATAGTGGTGTTACCTCACCCTGAGCTGTTCATTATCTCCAGTATCATGATATAGTGGTGTTCTCACCCTGAGCTGTTCATTATCTCCAGTATCGTGATATAGTGGTGTTCTCACCCTGATCTGTTCATTATCTCCAGTATCATGATATAGTGGTGTTCTCTCACCCTGAGCTGTTCATTATCTCCAGTATCGTGATATAGTGGTGTTACCTCACCCTGAGCTGTTCATTATCTCCAGTATCTGAAGACTGAATCCACACTTGGCTTGCTACAGATACAGGAAGAAAAACAGACTTTAGAAACCAAACAGATAACATAATCATACCCATGTCAATATCTTAACAAAGAACATACACTTTATAATCAACATATTAACTCAATTCAGATCCTTCAACGGGTGAGTCCACACAAAACCATTTTATTGCAGAACAAAATCACAGGAAGCAATGTTTCTTTTTAAGACAAAGATCTTTTCAAATAGCTAATATACAAAATGGTGTTTTCTGAGTGAGTAGGAGAAATGCTTTCAAGATAACACATGGTTTTAAATGGCGGCCTAGTGGTTAGAGCGTTGGGCCAGTAAACCGAAAGGTTGCCGGATCGAATCCCCAAGCTAACGAGGTAAAAAATATGTCATTCTGAACAAGGCACTGTTCCTAGGCCTTCAATGTAAATAAGAATTTGTTCTTAACCGACTTGCCTAGTTAAGCAGGAGGAGTTAGGACTTCTTCTCCAGGAATGAAACCAAACTCAAGCTTTCATTGAGCAAGTTTCAACTTGCTATTGGTTTCACAGGACCCCACTTCTAGAAACGGTCTTTTAAGAAATGGAGGGAAAAGGAAAAGCAAAAGATCCGTATCTCCAGATAGAACCAAAGGGAGAGAGGGATCCAGGGACCTGGGTGAAACTACTCTGAAGATATGTCTTCATCTGAGAGCAGCAGCCATCAATATGAAGAGGTAGGAGGGGGTACTGGAACCATTAGTAAGCCTGGGGGGGTACTCCCTGAACCATTAGTGTCTAAATTCTGAACCATTAGTGTGTCTGGGGGTACTCCTGAACCATTAGTGTCTGGGGGTAATGAACCATTAGTGTCTGGGGGTACTTGAACCATTAGTGTCTGGGGGGGTACTCCTGAACCATTAGTGTCTGGGGGGGGTACTCTGAACCATTAGTGTCTGGGGGGTACTCTGAACCATTAGTGTCTGGGGGTACCTGAACCATTAGTGTCTGGGGGTACTGAACCATTAGTGTCTGGGGGGTACTCTGAACCATTAGTGTCTGTGTGTGTGTGTGTCTGGGGGTTTGGGGTACTCTGAACCATTAGTGTGGGGGGTGTTAGTGTGTGTGTGGGTGTGAGATCCCACTGCTCTGTGAGGTGCAGAATATTATTGATTTCAGATTAGCCTCAACTCTGTTGAAATGTATGCAATACCAATTGTCCTTATATAGATTGGCAGAGTATATAGGCCAAATTGGCTGGAGTTATATTAGTATAGTATATAGCCAACTGTATATATATATACTATATATATATAGAGTATATACTGGAGTTCTATTAGAATAGTATTATATAGTAGTATATAGGCCAACTGAAGTAATGTACTGGAGTTATATTGGAATAGTATTATATAGTAGTATGTAGAAATAGTACCTCTTGAAGTAATGTACTAGAGTTATATTAGAATAGTATTATATAGTAGTATATAGGCCAACTGTACTATATTATATACTATATTATATTAGAATAGTATTATATAGTAGTATATAGGCCAACTGTACCATATTATATACTATATATTATATAGAGTATATACTGGATTATATTAGAATAGTATTATATAGTAGTATATAGGCCAACTGAAGTAATGTACTGGAGTTATATTGGAATAGTATTATATAGTAGTATATAGGCCAACTGGTACCTCTTGAAGTAATGTACTGGAGTTATATTAGAATAGTATTATGTAGGCCAACTGGTACCTCTTGAAGTAATGTACTGGAGTTATATTAGAATAGTATTATGTAGGCCAACTGGTACCTCTTAGAAGTAATGTGTACTGAGTTATATTAGAATAGTATTATGTAGAACTAGTACCTCTTGAAGTAATGTACTGGAGTTATATTAGAATAGTATTATGTAGTAGGCCAACTGGTACCTCTGAAGTAATGTACTGTTATATTAGAATAGTATTATGTAGGCCAACTGGTACCTTGGAAGTAATGTACTGGAGTTATATTGGAATAAGAATATTATGTAGGCCAACTGGTACCTAATGAAGAATAGTATTGGTTATATTAGAATAGTATTATGTAGGCCAACTAATACCCTAAATTAAGTAATGTACTGGAGTTAGTATTGGAATAGTGTATTATATAGTATTTAGGGGCCAACTGGTACCTCTTGAAGTAATGTACTGAGTTATATTAGAATAGTATTATGTAGGCCAACTGGCACTTAAGTAATGTACTGGAGTTATATTGGAATAGTATTATATAGTATTATGTAGCCAACTGGTACCTCTTGAAGTAATGTACTGGAGTTATATTAGGAATAGTATTATGTAGGCCAACTGGTACTCTCTGAAGTAATGTACTGGAGTTATATTAGAATAGTATTATGTAGGCCAAACACAAGCCTCAGTTTATTGTCCATGTATGTTTCTGCAGCATTTATTTATGATTAACTGCAATTATATTCAAGTCCTATTCTCCTTTTCTATTCCATTTTATTATATGTATATTTTTTTTAATCTTTATTTAATTAGGCAAGTCAGCTAAGAACAAATTCTTATTGACAATGATGGCCTAGGAACAGTTGGGTTAACTGCCTTGTTCAGGGGCAGAATGACAGATTTTTACCTTGTCAGCTCGGGTTTCGACCTAGCAACCTTTCGGTTACAAGTCCAACGCTCTAACGACTAGGCTACCTGCTGCCCCCATTCTATTCCATTAAGTACACAGACCAAACAAACACACAGGTTTATTGACCTGTTATACAGTGACACCTACATACCTCTTTATTGTCCTGTTATATAGTGACACCTACGTACCTCTTTATTGTCCTGTTAAATAGTGACACCTACGTACCTCTTTATTGTCCTGTTATATAGTGATAATTCCCAGCCGCACTTTATTGTCCTGGGTTATACAGTGACACCTATGACTCTCTTTTATTGTCCTGTTATATAGTGACACCCTTATTGTCCTGTTATATAGTGACACCTACGTACTCTTATTGTCCTGTTATATAGTGACACCTACGCACTTTTATTGTCCTGTTATACAGTGACACCTACGTACTTTATTGTCCTGTTATATAGTGACACTACGTAACTCCTTTATTGTCCTGTTATATAGTGACACCTCTTTATTGTCCTGTTATATAGTGACACCCACGCATTCCTTTTATTGTCCTGTTATATAGTGACACCTACGACTCCCTACGCACTCTCTCTCTCTTATTGTCCTGTTATACAGTGACACCTGTACGTACCCCCTTTGTATTGTCCTGTTATATAGTGACACCTACGTACTTTTATTGTCCTGTTACAGTGACACCTACGTACTCTTTTTATTGTCCTGTTATAGTGACACCTACGTAACTCTTTATTGTCCTGTTACAGTGACACCTACGCACTTTTATTGTCCTTATAGTGACAATTACGATTCTCTATTGTCCTGTTATACAGTGATACCTACGCACTCTTTATTGTCCTGTTATACAGTGACACCACGTACTTTTATTGCCCTTCATGAACAGCATGACTGGACTCCTGTTGATGGTCGACTTCAACCTGAGGTTATATGACAGTCCATAAGTCACACAATACAACGTACATCTTCCACGTGTGTGTGTGTGTGTGTGTGTGTGTGTGTGTGTGTGTGTATGTGTAAGGTGTGTTTTACCTGTGCTCCAGTGTGACAGCCTTGGGACAGGTCTTCTCCAGCTCTCCAGATTCAGCTAGTTCCTACAACAGGTATCAACACTGAGATGGGTCACTGGGTCACTGCAGAAGCCCTTCGTTCTACTGTACCTACACACTAACACACACACCTACAGTCTGAATCACACTAAAACACACACCTACAGTCTGAATCACACTAACACACACACCTACATTCTAAATCACACACCTACAGTCTGAATCACACTAAAACACACACACCTAGTCTGAATCACACTAACACACACCTACAGTCAATCAAACTAAAACACACACCTACAGTCTGAATCACACTAACACACACACCTACAGTCTGAATCACACTAACACACACACACACACACACACACACACACACCTACAGTCTGGATCACACTAACACACACACACACACACACACCTACAGTCTGAATCACACAGCTACAGTCTGAATCACACTAACACACACCTACAGTCTGAATCACACTAACACACACACCTACAGTCTGAATCACACACCTACAGTCTGAATCACACTAACACACACACACACACACACACACACACACACACACACAATACCGTTCAAAAGTTTGTGGTCACTTAGAAATGTCCTTGTTTTTTAAAGAAAAGCTACATTTTTGCCCATTAAAATAACATAAAATTGATCAGAAATACAGTGTAGACATTGTTAATGTAGTAAATGACTACTGTAGCTGGAAACGGCAGATTTTTTATGGAATATCTACAGAGGCCCATCATCAGCAACCATCACTCCTGTGTTCCAATGGCACGTTGTGTTAGCTAATCCAAGTTCATCATTTTAAAAGGCTAATTGATCATTAAAAAAACCTTTTGCAATTCTGTTAGCACAGCTGAAAACGGTCGTCCTGATTAAAGAAGCAATAAAACTGGCCTTCTTTAGACTAGTTGAGTATCTGGAGCATCAGCATTTGTAGGTTCGATTACAGGCTCAAAATGGCCAGAAACAAATAACTGTCTTCTGAAACTCGTCAGTCGTCAGAAATTGCCAAGAAACTGAAGATCTCGTACAACGCTGTTCACAGAACAGCACAAACTGGCTCTAACCAGAATAGAACGAGGAGTGGGAGGCCCCGGTGCACAACTGAGCAAGAGGACAAGTGCATTAGAGTGTCTAGTTGGAGAAACAAGTCCTCAACTGGCAGCTTCATTAAATAGTACCCACAAAACACCAGTCTCAACATCAACAGTGAAGAGGCGACTCCGGGATGCTGGTCTGATGTCCATAGACTCGTTACAACATCAACTCGCTACAAGTAGTTTTGTCCATCTGTGACCACGAGGAAGTGGTCTTGTCCGTCTGTGACCACAAGGAAGTGGTCTTGTCCGTCTGTGACCACGAGGAAGTGGTCTTGTCCGTCTGTGACCACAAGGAAGTGGTCTTGTCCGTCTGTGACCACAAGGAAGTGGTCTTGTCCGTCTGTGACCACGAGGAAGTGGTCTTGTCCGTCTGTGACCACAAGGAAGTGGTCTTGTCCGTCTGTGACCACAAGGAAGTGGTCTTGTCCGTCTGTGACCACAAGGAAGTGGTCTTGTCCGTCTGTGACCACAAGGAAGTGGTCTTGTCCGTCTGTGACCACAAGGAAGTGGTCTTGTCCGTCTGTGACCACAAGGAAGTGGTCTTGTCCGTCTGTGACCACAAGGAAGTGGTCTTGTCCGTCTGTGACCACGAGGAAGTGGTCTTGTCCGTCTGTGACCACGAGGAAGTGGTCTTGTCCGTCTGTGACCACGAGGAAGTGGTCTTGTCCGTCTGTGACCACGAGGAAGTGGTCTTGTCCGTCTGTGACCACGAGGAAGTGGTCTTGTCCGTCTGTGACCACGAGGAAGTGGTCTTGTCCGTCTGTGACCACGAGGAAGTGGTCTTGTCCGTCTGTGACCACGAGGAAGTGGTCTTGTCCGTCTGTGACCACGAGGAAGTGGTCTTGTCCGTCTGTGACCACAAGGAAGTGGTCTTGTCCGTCTGTGACCACGAGGAAGTGGTCTTGTCCGTCTGTGACCACAAGGAAGTGGTCTTGTCCGTCTGTGACCACGAGGAAGTGGTCTTGTCCGTCTGTGACCACAAGGAAGTGGTCTTGTCCGTCTGTGACCACAAGGAAGTGGTCTTGTCCGTCTGTGACCACGAGGAAGTGGTCTTGTCCGTCTGTGACCACGAGGAAGTGGTCTTGTCCGTCTGTGACCACGAGGAAGTGGTCTTGTCCGTCTGTGACCACGAGGAAGTGGTCTTGTCCGTCTGTGACCACGAGGAAGTGGTCTTGTCCGTCTGTGACCACGAGGAAGTGGTCTTGTCCGTCTGTGACCACGAGGAAGTGGTCTTGTCCGTCTGTGACCACGAGGAAGTGGTCTTGTCCGTCTGTGACCACGAGGAAGTGGTCTTGTCCGCCTGTGACCACGAGGAAGTGGTCTTGTCCGTCTGTGACCACGAGGAAGTGGTCTTGTCCGTCTGTGACCACGAGGAAGTGGTCTTGTCCGTCTGTGACCACGAGGAAGTGGTCTTGTCCGTCTGTGACCACGAGGAAGTGGTCTTGTCCGTCTGTGACCACAAGGAAGTGGTCTTGTCCGCCTGTGACCACGAGGAAGTGGTCTTGTCCGTCTGTGACCACGAGGAAGTGGTCTTGTCCGTCTGTGACCACGAGGAAGTGGTCTTGTCCGTCTGTGACCACGAGGAAGTGGTCTTGTCCGTCTGTGACCACGAGGAAGTGGTCTTGTCCGTCTGTGACCACGAGGAAGTGGTCTTGTCCGTCTGTGACCACGAGGAAGTGGTCTTGTCCGTCTGTGACCACGAGGAAGTGGTCTTGTCCGTCTGTGACCACGAGGAAGTGGTCTTGTCCGTCTGTGACCACGAGGAAGTGGTCTTGTCCGTCTGTGACCACGAGGAAGTGGTCTTGTCCGTCTGTGACCACGAGGAAGTGGTCTTGTCCGTCTGTGACCACGAGGAAGTGGTCTTGTCCGTCTGTGACCACGAGGAAGTGGTCTTGTCCGTCTGTGACCACGAGGAAGTGGTCTTGTCCGCCTGTGACCACGAGGAAGTGGTCTTGTCCGTCTGTGACCACAAGGAAGTGGTCTTGTCCGTCTGTGACCACGAGGAAGTGGTCTTGTCCGTCTGTGACCACGAGGAAGTGGTCTTGTCCGTCTGTGACCACGAGGAAGTGGTCTTGTCCGTCTGTGACCACGAGGAAGTGGTCTTGTCCGTCTGTGACCACGAGGAAGTGGTCTTGTCCGTCTGTGACCACGAGGAAGTGGTCTTGTCCGTCTGTGACCACGAGGAAGTGGTCTTGTCCGTCTGTGACCACGAGGAAGTGGTCTTGTCCGTCTGTGACCACGAGGAAGTGGTCTTGTCCGTCTGTGACCACGAGGAAGTGGTCTTGTCCGTCTGTGACCACGAGGAAGTGGTCTTGTCCGTCTGTGACCACGAGGAAGTGGTCTTGTCCGTCTGTGACCACGAGGAAGTGGTCTTGTCAATGTATTTATTTTTTAAAATGTTTTTATTACCTTTATTTAACTAGCCAAGTCAGTTAAGAACTAATTCCTATTTTCAATGACGGTCTAGGAACAGTGGGTTAACTGCCTGTTCAGGGGCAGAACGACAGATTTGTACCTTGTCAGCTCGGGGATTTGAACTTGCAACCTTCCGGTTACTAGTCCAACGCTCTAACCACTAGGCTACCCTGCCGCCCCATGCTGTCAATAGTGCTATCCAACTGCTGAAACCAATGTAGTTCATTAGAAGGGTATCCTGACCAGGACTCAAACCCTGGTCTCTGTCATTCTAAAACCACTACATCAAAAGGCTCAAATCTCTTGGTGAGGTCTCTAGGTGTTATACCAAGGTGTTATACCAAGGTGTTATACCAAGGTGTTCTACATACCAAGGTGTTATACCAAGGTGTTATACCAAGGTGTTATACATACCAAGGTGTTATACCAAGGTGTTATACCAAGGTGTTATTCTTATCGGCAGACTCAATAGCCTCGGTTTTTCGGATGACTGCCTTGCCTGGTTCACCAATTACTTTGCAGACAGAGTTCAGTGTGTCAAATCGGAGGGCATGCTGTCCGGTCCTCTGGCAGTCTCTATGGGGGTGCCACAGGGTTCAATTCTCGGGCCGACTCTTTTCTCTGTATATATCAATGATGTTGCTCTTGCTGCGGGCGATTCCCTGATCCACCTCTACGCAGACGACACCATTCTATATACTTTCGGCCCGTCATTGGACACTGTGCTATCTAACCTCCAAAAGAGCTTCAATGCCATACAGCACTCCTTCCGTGGCCTCCAACTGCTCTTAAACGCGAGTAAAACCAAATGCATGTTTTTCAACCGATCGCTGCCTGCACCCGCATGCCCGACTAGCATCACCACCCTGGATGGTTCCGACCTTGAATATGTGGACATCTATAAGTACCTAGGTGTCTGGCTAGACTGCAAACTCTCCTTCCAGACTCACATCAAACATCTCCAATCGAAAATCAAATCAAGACTCGGCTTTCTATTCCGCAACAAAGCCTCCTTCACTCACGCCGCCAAGCTTACCCTAGTAAAACTGACTATCCTACCGATCCTCGACTTCGGCGATGTCATCTACAAAATGGCTTCCAACACTCTACTCAGCAAACTGGATGCAGTCTATCACAGTGCCATCCGTTTTGTCACTAAAGCACCTTACACCACCTACCACTGCGACTTGTATGCTCTAGTCGGCTGGCCCTCGCTACATATTCGTCGCCAGACCCACTGGCTCCAGGTCATCTACAAGTCCATGCTAGGTAAAGCTCCGCCTTATCTCAGTTCACTGGTCACGATGGCAACACCCATCCGTAGCACGCGCTCCAGCAGGTGTATCTCACTGATCATCCCTAAAGCCAACACCTCATTTGGCCGCCTTCGCTCCAGTACTCTGCTGCCTGTGACTGGAACGAATTGCAAAATCGCTGAAGTTGGAGACTTTTATCTCCCTCACCAACTTCAAACATCAGCTATCCGAGCAGCTATCCGATCGCTGCAGCTGTACATAGTCTATTGGTAAATAGCCCACCCATTTTCACCTACCTCATTCCCATACTGTTTTTATACTGTTTTTTATTTATTTACTTTTCTGCTCTTTTGCACACCAATATCTCTACCTGTACATGACCATCTGATCATTTATCACTCCAGTGTTAATCTGCAAAATTGTAATTATTCACCTACCTCCTCATGCCTTTTGCACACATTGTATATAGACTGCCCATTTTTTTCTACTGTGTTATTGACTTGTTAATTGTTTACTCCATGTGTAACTCTGTGTTGTCTGTTCACACTGCTATGCTTTATCTTGGCCAGGTCGCAGTTGTAAATGAGAACTTGTTCTCAACTAGCCTACCTGGTTAAATAAAGGTGTTCTCAACTAGCCTACCTGGTTAAATAAAGGTGTTCTCAACTAGCCTACCTGGTTAAATAAAGGTGTTCTCAACTAGCCTACCTGGTTAAATAAAGGTGTTCTCAACTAGCCTACCTGGTTAAATAAAGGTGTTCTCAACTAGCCTACCTGGTTAAATAAAGGTGTTCTCAACTAGCCTACCTGGTTAAATAAAGGTGTTCTCAACTAGCCTACCTGGTTAAATAAAGGTGTTCTCAACTAGCCTACCTGGTTAAATAAAGGTGTTCTCAACTAGCCTACCTGGTTAAATAAAGGTGTTCTCAACTAGCCTACCTGGTTAAATAAAGGTGTTCTCAACTAGCCTACCTGGTTAAATAAAGGTGTTCTCAACTAGCCTACCTGGTTAAATAAAGGTGTTCTCAACTAGTCCTACCTGGTTAAATAAAGGTGTTCTCAACTAGCCTACCTGGTTAAATAAAGGTGAAATAAAAAAATAAAAAATAAAAAATACCAAGGTGTTATACCAAGGTGTTATACCAAGGTGTTATACCAAGGTGTTATACCAAGGTGTTATACCAAGGTGTTATACCAAGGTGTTATACCAAAGTTATTTAGTATTTTTTTTACAAGGGTTACATTTATCATTTTTGTTGTTGTTGATGTTTGTTTTGTTTTCGCTCACTCGCCTCAGTTCTCTGGAAAATAAAAATATGTGTTTAACATGACTCACCTTGACAATGTCCAGTCCCCCTACGAGTTCTCCGTTAACGTAAACCTGAGGGTAGGTGGGCCAGTTGGAGAAGGTCTTCAGCCCCCCTCTCACTTCCTCGTCTGACAGGATGTCAAAACTGCTGAACTGGATAGCATGGTCCTTGAAAAGCGCCACTATCTGACGGCTGAAACCTGGGTGATGGGGAGAACACAGTGTGTTTGTAAACCTAGTATAAGACACAGCTGTTATACTGGATAGCATGGTACTTCAACAGAACTACAATCTGATGGCTGAAACCTGGGTGATGGGGAGAACACAGTGTGTTTGTAAACCTAGTATAAGACACGGCTGTATTACTGGATAGCATGGTACTTCAATAGAACTACAATCTGATGGCTGAAACCTGGGTGATGGGGAGAACACACTGTGTTTGTAAACCTAGTATAAGACACGGCTGTTATACTGGATAGCATGGTCCTTCAACAGAACTACAATCTGACGGCTGAAACCTGGGTGATGGGGAGAACACACTGTGTTTGTAAACATAGTATAAGACACGGCTGTATTACTGGATAGCATGGTACTTCAATAGAACTACAATCTGACGGCTGAGGAGAAATCAACGGGTTGTTAGTTCAATGTTATTGTATGTTAATACCCCATAATGACATCACAATACCTCATAATGACATCACAATACCCCATAATGACATCACAATACATCAATGACATCACAATACCCCATAATGACATCACAATACCCCATAATGACATCACAATACCCCATATGAACAACAGAGTCAGGATATAAAATCAGGTTGTTAGTTCAATGTTATTGTATGTTAACAGGAACAGAGTCAGGATATTAAATCAGGTTGTTAGTTCAATGTTATTGTATGTTAACAGGAACAGAGTCAGGATATTAAGTCAGGAGATAATTGCAGATGAGTTTGTTCAGCAGCATGTTTGTTACCCTCATATAAAAAGGGCCATTTGGAAACACATGAACAAGACATGAAGTTAAAAGCTAAAATAAAGATGGTCCCAAACTCTAGCCTGGTATCATCACATTCATTTTAAGTAATACAAAGTGTGTATATACATACATACAGTGGGGAGAACCAGTATTTGATACACTGCCGATTTTGCAGGTTTTCCTACTTATACAAAGCATGTAGAGGTCTGTAATTTTTACCATAGGTACACTTCAACTGTGAGAGACGGAATCTAAAACAAAAATCCAGAAAATCACATTGTATGATTTTTAAGTAATTTTCCCAAGAACACAGTGGCCTCCATCATTCTTAAATGGAAGAAGTTTGGAACCACCAAGTCTCTTCCTAGAGTTGGCCGCTCAGCCAAACTGATTAATCAGGGGAGAAGAGCCTTGGTCAGGGAGGTGACCAAGAACCCAATGGTCACTCTGACAGAGCTCCTCTGTGGAGATGGGAGAACCTTCCAGAAGGACAGCCATCTCTGCAGTACTCCACCAAATCAGGCCTTTATGGTAGAGTGTCCAGATGGGGCGGCAGGGTAGCCTAGTGGTTAGAGCGTTGGACTAGTAACCGGAAGGTTGCGAGTTCAAACCCCCCGAGCTGACAAGGTACAAATCTGTCGTTCTGCCCCTGAACAGGCAGTTAACCCACTGTTCCTAGATCAGTTAACCCACTGTTCCTAGACCAGTTAACCCACTGTTCCTAGACCAGTTAACCCACTGTTCCTAGACCAGTTAACCCACTGTTCCTAGACCAGTTAACCCACTGTTCCTAGACCAGTTAACCCACTGTTCCTAGACCAGTTAACCCACTGTTCCTAGACCAGCTAACCCCCACTGTTCCTAGACCAGTTAACCCACTGTTCCTAGACCAGTTAACCCACTGTTCCTAGACCAGTTAACCCACTGTTCCTAGACCAGCTAACCCACTGTTCCTAGACCAGTTAACCCACTGTTCCTAGACCAGTTAACCCACTGTTCCTAGACCAGTTAACCCACTGTTCCTAGACCAGCTAACCCCCACTGTTCCTAGACCAGTTAACCCACTGTTCCTAGACCAGCTAACCCACTGTTCCTAGACCAGTTAACCCACTGTTCCTAGACCAGTTAACCCCACTGTTCCTAGACCAGTTAACCCACTGTTCCTAGACCAGTTAACCCACTGTTCCTAGACCAGTTAACCCACTGTTCCTAGACCAGTTAACCCACTGTTCCTAGACCAGTTAACCCACTGTTCCTAGACCAGCTAACCCCCACTGTTCCTAGACCAGTTAACCCACTGTTCCTAGACCAGTTAACCCACTGTTCCTAGACCAGCTAACCCACTGTTCCTAGACCAGCTAACCCCCACTGTTCCTAGACCAGTTAACCCACTGTTCCTAGACCAGTTAACCCACTGTTCCTAGACCAGCTAACCCACTGTTCCCAGGCCGTCATTGAAAATAAGAATTTGTTCTTAACTGACTTGCCTGGTTAAAAAGAAAAAAAAGAAAAAAAAATGGAAGCCTTTTATGGCCAGACGGAAGCCACTCCTCAGTAAAAGACACATGACAGCCCGCTTAGTTTGCCAAAAGGCACCTAAAGGAGTCAGACCATGAGAAACAAGAATCTCTGGTCTGATGAAACCAAGATTGAACTCTTTGGCCTGAAAGCCAACCATCACATCTGGAGGAAACCTGCCACCATCCCTACGGTGAAGCATGGTGGTGGCAGCATCATGCTATGGGGATGTTTTTCAGCGGCAGGAACTGTGAGACTAGCCAGGATCGAGGGAAAGATGACAGGAGCAAAGTACAGAGAGATCCTTCATAAAAACCTGCTCCAGAGTACTCAGGACCTCAGACTGGGGCGAAGGTTCACCTTCCATCAGGACAATGACCCTAGGCACACGGACAAGACAACACAGAAGTAGCTTCAGGACAAGTCTCTGAATGTCCTTGAGTGGCCCAGCCAGAGCCCGGACTTGAACCCGATTGAACATCTCTGGAGAGACCTGAGATTAGCTGTGCAGCGACACTCCCCATCCAACCTGACAGAGCTTGAGAGGATCTGCAGAGAAGAATGGGAGAAACTCCCCAAATACAGGTGTGCCAAGCTTGTAGGGTCATACCAAAGAAGACTTGAGGTTGTAATTGCTGCCAAAGGTGCTTCAACAAAGTACCGAGTAAAGGGTCTGAATACTTATAAAGTACCGAGTAAAGGGTCTGAATACTTATAAAGTACCGAGTAAAGGGTCTGAATACTTATAAAGTACCGAGTAAAGGGTCTGAATACTTATAAAGTACAGAGTAAAGGGTCTGAATACTTATAAAGTACTGAGTAAAGGGTCTGAATACTTATAAAGTACTGAGTAAAGGGTCTGAATACTTATGTAAATATGATCCGTTTTTTTTTATGTTTAATAAATTAGCAAAAGTTTCTAAACCTGTTTTTGCTTTGTCATTATGGGGTATTGTGTGTAGATTGATAGGAAATGAGACATTCTTTTTGTTGTCAATTTTAGAATAAGGCTGTAACTTACAAAATGTGGGAAAAGTCAAGGGGTCTGAATACTTTCCAAATGCAGTGTCTCTTACTACTGACATGGGTCCACATTGGCATGGACAGGATCACTGTTTAAATATGAGGCAGATATGTGTGTTTGATACATGAGTGTGAGTCAGTGTTTGAGAAGAGACTGTGACAGAGGGAAATAGACAAGATGGAAACGAGGGTGGAGGGAGAGAACGAGAGAGAGAAAGAATGAGAGAGGAGAAAGACAGCAAGAGAGAGGAGAAAGAGGGAGAGAGGGGAAAGAGGGAGAGAGGAGAAAGAGAGGGAGAGAGGAGAGAGAGAGAGGAGAAAGAGGGAGAGAGGAGAAAGAGGGAGAGAGGTAGAGAGGATAAAGAGAGGGAAAAGAGAGGGAGAGAGAGAGGAGAAAGAGAGGGAGAGAGGAGAAAGAGGGAGAGAGGAGAAAGCGGGAGAGAGGAGAAAGCGGGAGAGAGGAGAAAGCGGGAGAGAGGAGAAAGCGGGAGAGAGGAGAAAGCGGGAGAGAGGAGAAAGCGAGGAGAGAGGAGAAAGCGGGAGAGAGGAGAAAGCGGGAGAGAGGAGAAAGAGAGGAGAAAGCGGGAGAGAGGAGAAAGAGAGGAGAAAGAGAGGAAGGGGTAGAGAGGAGAACGAGAGGAAGGGGTAGAGAGGAGAAAGAGAGAGAGGAGAGAGGAGAAAAAGAGAGAGAGGAGAAAGAGGGGCAAAAGAGAGAGAGGAGAAAGAGAGGGAGAGAGGAGAAAGGAGAGTGAGCGAGCGATCAAGAAAGAAAGCGAGAGAGGCAGAGAAAAAGAGAAGAGAACAGAAAGAGAGAACAGGAGTAGAGGAGGGGTGATATGTTGCCTGCATGTAGAGCCTGCAGTGAAACTCTCATTCTGATACTCCATTCATTCATGGGGGAATTCATTATAAAACAGCTAGAGGCCCCTAACTAATGGTTATTCAGCTACATGCCACTATATTAACTTGTTTCTACTACACCAGGCCCAGCTGCTTTCTCTGGCTAGAGGCTCTCTATCCTAGACCCAGACGCACGATTGATTGGCGAGCGGTTGTTGCCCCTCTCCCTTCTCTCCTAGCGTCAGGGGGGCCGCACCGCAGACACACCACAGCTCCAGGAAAAAGGAACATAAAAGCTGATTTCTTATTTCAAGGAGTTAGGGTTATTATGCGCACACACACACAGAGACACACAGAGACACACCACACACGCACACACACGAGACAAACACACAGAAACACAAACGCACACACACACGCACGCATACCAGACACAGACACACTCAGACACAGACACACTCTAGACGCACACACACACACACACACACACACACACACACACACACACACACACACACATGACACTCAGACACACACTTCAGTAGACACACACACTCAGACACACACACTTCACAGACACACACACACGCACAAAGAGTGTGTAATGTGTTAGAGCATGTGTTTACATGGTGTGTATGAGTGTGTAACCTTTGGGCCCAGGTTTCGAGCTTTTAAAGAACTAGCAAGGTCGCAGTCACAGCCTCACGTGGCTTGGTGATTACATTAAACGAGAGTTCACAAACACTACAACTTGGCTTCTTTATAAAGATGAAAATATTTAGAGATACATTTCAGGGGATGAGGTGAAAATAACTAATGGGTTTAGATTTTAAACTCAAATGTTTCAGATGTTTGCAAACTGCCTTGAACCTGATACTGATACTGAACCTGATACTGAACCTGATCCTGATACTGAACCTGATACTGAACCTGATTGAACCTGATAATCAGCGGCGTGGTTGGGAACCTCAACCCCTTACAGTGTAATGTCCTCCTCCACCACCAGGCCTGCCTCTCCACCACCACCAGGCCTGCCTTCTCCCACCACCACCAGGCCTGCCTCCTCCCCACCACCAGGCCTGCCTCCTCCTCCTCCACCACCAGGGCCTGCCTCTCCTCCTCCTCCACTACCAGGCCTGCCTCTCTCTCCACCACCACCAGGCCTGCCTCTCCTCCACCACCACCAGGCCTGCCTCTCCTCCACCACCACCAGGCCTGCCTCTCCTCCTCCACCACCAGGCCTGCCTCTCCTCCACCACCAGGCCTGCCTCTCCTCCTCCACCACCACTGCCTCTCCTCCTCCTCCACCACCAGGCCTGCCTCCTCCTCCTCCACCACCAGTCCTGCCTCTCCTCCACTCTCCTCCACTACCAGGCCATTCTCCCTCCACTACCAGGCCTGCCTCTCCTCCACCACCAGGCCTGCCTCTCCTCCACACCAGGCCTGCCTCTCCTCCACCAATACCAGGCCTGCCTCTCCACCACCAGGCCTGCCTCTCCTCCACCACCAGGCCTCGCCTCCTCCACCACCAGGCCTCGCTCTCCCTCCACTACCAGGCCTGCCTCTCTCCACCACCAGGCCTGCCTCTCCTCCACCACCAGGCCTGCCTCTCCTCCTCCACCACCAGGCCTGCCTCTCCTCCACCACCAGGCCTGGGCCTGCCTCTCCTCCACTACCAGGCCTGCCTCTCCTCCACCACCAGGCCTGCCTCTCCTCCACCACCACCACCAATCCCCCTGTCTTTCTCTAATTACCAGGCCTGGTCCCTGTGTGTTTTCCACAGCGGGAGCCTGTTCATGAAGACCACACCCCCACACTCTCTCTCTTTACCACAGCGGGGTTCCTGGGGGGATCCCTTCATGAAGAGCATGCAGGGTGCTGCGTTGATCAGTTTCTTCAGACGCTCATTAAGGGCCTCTTTAGGGGGCTCCGCCCCTGGCCCGCCCAGCCCCCCCGAGCTGACCGACAGCCTCTGGACCTTACTGGTCAGCTCTGGGGCATGAGCTCCGTCCAGCCTGTCAATCTTCTGGCCACCCTGAGACCCACCAGAGGATGGGGGAGAAAGGAAAATAACATTAATATTTTAACGTAATGGTTTTTCTTTCTGTTTGCATGTTTTGTATTATTCTAGAGGAGGAGGTTTGAGAGAGAGAGAGATCCGAGACAGAGAGAGAGGCCGAGAAAAAGAGAGCCGAGAAAGAGATTCAAGGACAGGCGTCCTCTCCCAGTTTAATGTTTGGCATGTTAAATCATCAGTGAAGGCCTGACAGAAGGCCTGATGGTACTGACTGTGGAGAAGCTATAAACTAGGTTATTATGGTACTGTGGAGAAGCTATAAACTAGGTTATTATGGTACTAACTGTGGAGAAGCTATAAACTAGGTTATTATGGTACTGTGGAGAAGCTATAAACTAGGTTATTATGGTACTGACTGTGGAGAAGCTGTAAACTAGGTTATTATGGTACTAACTGTGGAGAAGCTATAAACTAGGTTATTATGGTACTGACTGTGGAGAAGCTATATAAACTAGGTTATTATGGTACTGTGGAGAAGCTATAAACTAGGTTATTATGGTACTGACTGTGGAGAAGCTATATAAACTAGGTTATTATGGTACTGACTGTGGAGAAGCTATAAACTAGGTTATTATGGTACTA
>NW_027037916.1:0-23729 GCF_034236695.1 Oncorhynchus nerka | reverse complement strand
CCATGTCTTTCTCTACCTCCCTCTACCTATTCACCATGTCTTTCTCTACCTCTCTCTACCTATTCACCCTGTCTTTCTCTACCTCTCTCTACCTATTCACCCTCTTTCTCTACCTCTCTCTACCTAATTCACCCTGTCTTTCTCTACCTCTCTACATAATTCACCCTGTCTTTCTCTACCTCTCTACCTATTCACCCTGTCTTTCTCTACCCCTCTCTACCTATTCACCCTGTCTTTCTCTACCCCTCTCTACCTATTCACCCTGTCTTTCTCTACCTCTCTCTACCTAATTCACCCTGTCTTTCTCTACCTCTCTACCTATTCACCCTGTCTTTCTCTACCTCTCTCTACCTATTCACCCTGTCTTTCTCTACCCCTCTCTACCTATTCACCCTGTCTTTCTCTACCCCTCTCTACCTATTCACCCTGTCTTTCTCTACCCCTCTCTACCTATTCACCCTGTCTTTCTCTACCTCTCTACCTATTCACCCTGTCTTTCTCTACCTCTCTCTACCTATTCACCCTGTCTTTCTCTACCTCCCTCTACCTATTCACCCTGTCTTTCTCTACCTCTCTACCTATTCACCCTGTCTTTCTCTACCTCTCTCTACCTAATTCACCCTGTCTTTCTCTACCTCTCTACCTATTCACCCTGTCTTTCTCTACCTCTCTACCTATTCACCCTGTCTTTCTCTACCTCTCTCTACCTATTCACCCTGTCTTTCTCTACCTCTCTCTACTTATTCACCCTGTCTTTCTCTACCTCTCTCTACCTATTCACCCTCTTTCTCTACCTATTCACCCTGTCTTTCTCTACCTCTCTACATAATTCACCCTCTTTCTCTACCTCTCTACCTATTCACCCTGTCTTTCTCTACCCCTCTCTACCTATTCACCCTGTCTTTCTCTACCTCTCTCCTACCTAATTCACCCTGTCTTTCTCTACCTCTCTCTACCTATTCACCCTGTCTTTCTCTACCCCTCTCTACCTATTCACCCTGTCTTTCTCTACCTCTCTACCTATTCACCCTGTCTTTCTCTACCTCTCTCTACCTATTCACCCTGTCTTTCTCTACCTCTCTCTACCTATTCACCCTGTCTTTCTCTACCTCTCTACCTATTCACCCTGTCTTTCTCTACCCCTCTACCTATTCACCCCTGTCTTTTCTCTACCTCTCTCTACCTAATTCACCCTGTCTTTCTCTACCTCTCTCTACCTATTCACCCCTGTCTTTCTCTACCTCTCTCTACCTATTCACCCTGTCTTTCTCTACCTCTCTCTACCTATTCACCCTGTCTTTCCTCTACCTCTCTCTACCTATTCACCCTGTCTTTCTCTACCTCTCTCTACCTATTCACCCTGTCTTTCTCTACCCCTCTCTACCTATTCACCCCTGTCTTTCTCTACCTCTCTACCTATTCACCCTGTCTTTCTCTACCTCTCTCTACCTAATTCACCCTGTCTTTCTCTACCTCTCTCTACCTATTCACCCTGTCTTTCTCTACCTCTCTACCTATTCACCCTGTCTTTCTCTACCTCTCTCTACCTAATTCACCCTGTCTTTCTCTACCTCTCTCTACCTATTCACCCTGTCTTTCTCTACCTCTCTACCTATTCACCCTGTCTTTCTCTACCTCTCTCTACCTATTCACCCTGTCTTTCTCTACCTCTCTCTACTTATTCACCCTGTCTTTCTCTACCTCTCTCTACCTAATTCACCCTGTCTTTCTCTACCTCTCTCTACCTATTCACCCTGTCTTTCTCTACCTCTCTCTACCTATTCACCCTCTTTCTACCTATTCTACCTATTCACCCTGTCTTTCTCTACCTCTCTCTACCTATTCACCCTGTCTTTCTCTACCCCTCTCTACCTATTCACCCCTGTCTTTCTCTACCCCTCTCTACCTACTCACCCTGTCTTTCTCTACCCCTCTCCTACCTATTCACCCTGTCTTTCTCTACCTCTCTCTACTTATTCACCCTGTCTTTCTCTACCTATTCACCCTGTCTTTCTCTACCTCTCTACATAATTCACCCTCTTTCTCTACCTCTCTACCTATTCACCCTGTCTTTCTCTACCCCCTCTCTACCTATTCACCCTGTCTTTCTCTACCTCTCTCTACCTAATTCACCCTGTCTTTCTCTACCTCTCTCCTACCTATTCCACCCTGTCTTTCTCTACCTCTCTCTACCTAATTCACCCTGTCTTTCTCTACCTCTCTACCTATTCACCCTGTCTTTCTCTACCTCTCTACCTATTCACCCTGTCTTTCTCTACCTCTCTCTACCTATTCACCCTGTCTTTCTCTACCTCTCTCTACTTATTCACCCTGTCTTTCTCTACCTCTCTCTACCTATTCACCCTCTTTCTCTACCTATTCACCCTGTCTTTCTCTACCTCTCTACCTATTCACCCTGTCTTTCTCTACCTCTCTCTACTTATTCACCCTGTCTTTCTCTACCTCTCTCTACCTATTCACCCTCTTTCTCTACCTATTCACCCTGTCTTTCTCTACCTCTCTACATAATTCACCCTCTTTCTCTACCTCTCTACCTATTCACCCTGTCTTTCTCTACCCCTCTCTACCTATTCACCCTGTCTTTCTCTACCTCTCTCTACCTAATTCACCCTGTCTTTCTCTACCTCTCTCTACCTATTCACCCTGTCTTTCTCTACCTCTCTCTACCTAATTCACCCTGTCTTTCTCTACCTCTCTACCTATTCACCCTGTCTTTCTCTACCTCTCTACCTATTCACCCTGTCTTTCTCTACCTCTCTCTACCTATTCACCCTGTCTTTCTCTACCTCTCTCTACTTATTCACCCTGTCTTTCTCTACCTCTCTCTACCTATTCACCCTCTTTCTCTACCTATTCACCCTGTCTTTCTCTACCTCTCTACATAATTCACCCTCTTTCTCTACCTCTCTACCTATTCACCCTGTCTTTCTCTACCCCTCTCTACCTATTCACCCTGTCTTTCTCTACCTCTCTCTACCTAATTCACCCTGTCTTTCTCTACCTCTCTCTACCTATTCACCCTGTCTTTCTCTACCCCTCTCTACCTATTCACCCTGTCTTTCTCTACCTATTCACCCTGTCTTTCTCTACCTCTCTCTACCTATTCACCCTGTCTTTCTCTACCTCTCTCTACCTATTCACCCTGTCTTTCTCTACCTCTCTACCTATTCACCCTGTCTTTCTCTACCCCTCTACCTATTCACCCTGTCTTTCTCTACCTCTCTCTACCTATTCACCCTGTCTTTCTCTACCTCTCTCTACCTATTCACCCTGTCTTTCTCTACCTCTCTCTACCTATTCACCCTGTCTTTCTCTACCCCTCTCTACCTATTCACCCTGTCTTTCTCTACCTCTCTCTACCTAATTCACCCTGTCTTTCTCTACCTCTCTCTACCTATTCACCCTGTCTTTCTCTACCTCTCTACCTATTCACCCTGTCTTTCTCTACCTCTCTCTACCTATTCACCCTGTCTTTCTCTACCCCTCTCTACCTATTCACCCTGTCTTTCTCTACCCCTCTCTACCTACTCACCCTGTCTTTCTCTACCCCTCTCTACCTATTCACCCTGTCTTTCTCTACCTCTCTACCTATTCACCCTGTCTTTCTCTACCTCTCTCTACCTATTCACCCTGTCTTTCTCTACCCCTCTCTACCTATTCACCCTGTCTTTCTCTACCCCTCTCTACCTACTCACCCTGTCTTTCTCTACCCCTCTCTACCTATTCACCCTGTCTTTCTCTACCTCTCTACCTATTCACCCTGTCTTTCTCTACCTCTCTCTACCTATTCACCCTGTCTTTCTCTACCTCTCTCTACCTATTCACCCTGTCTTTCTCTACCTCTCTCTACCTATTCACCCTGTCTTTCTCTACCTCTCTCTACTTATTCACCCTGTCTTTCTCTACCTCTCTCTACCTATTCACCCTCTTTCTCTACCTATTCACCCTGTCTTTCTCTACCTCTCTACATAATTCACCCTCTTTCTCTACCTCTCTACCTATTCACCCTGTCTTTCTCTACCCCTCTCTACCTATTCACCCTGTCTTTCTCTACCTCTCTCTACCTAATTCACCCTGTCTTTCTCTACCTCTCTCTACCTATTCACCCTGTCTTTCTCTACCCCTCTCTACCTATTCACCCTGTCTTTCTCTACCTCTCTACCTATTCACCCTGTCTTTCTCTACCTCTCTCTACCTATTCACCCTGTCTTTCTCTACCCCTCTCTACCTATTCACCCTGTCTTTCTCTACCCCTCTCTACCTATTCACCCTGTCTTTCTCTACCCCTCTCTACCTATTCACCCTGTCTTTCTCTACCCCTCTCTACCTATTCACCCCTGTCTTTCTCTACCTCTCTCTACCTAATTCACCCTGTCTTTCTCTACCTCTCTCTACCTATTCACCCTGTCTTTCTCTACCTCTCTCTACCTATTCACCCTGTCTTTCTCTACCTCTCTACCTATTCACCCTGTCTTTCTCTACCTCTCTCTACCTATTCACCCTGTCTTTCTCTACCTCTCTCTACCTAATTCACCCTGTCTTTCTCTACCTCTCTCTACCTATTCACCCTGTCTTTCTCTACCTCTCTCTACCTATTCACCCTCTTTCTCTACCTATTCACCCTGTCTTTCTCTACCTCTCTACATAATTCACCCTCTTTCTCTACCTCTCTACCTATTCACCCTGTCTTTCTCTACCCCTCTCTACCTATTCACCCTGTCTTTCTCTACCTCTCTCTACCTAATTCACCCTGTCTTTCTCTACCTCTCTCTACCTATTCACCCTGTCTTTCTCTACCTCTCTCTACCTATTCACCCTGTCTTTCTCTACCTCTCTCTACCTATTCACCCTGTCTTTCTCTACCCCTCTCTACCTATTCACCCTGTCTTTCTCTACATCTCTACCTATTCACCCTGTCTTTCTCTACCTCTCTCTACCTATTCACCCTGTCTTTCTCTACCTCTCTCTACCTATTCACCCTGTCTTTCTCTACCTCTCTCTACCTAATTCACCCTGTCTTTCTCTACCTCTCTCTACCTATTCACCCTGTCTTTCTCTACCTCTACCTATTCACCCTGTCTTTCTCTACCTCTCTCTACCTAATTCACCCTGTCTTTCTCTACCTCTCTCTACCTAATTCACCCTGTCTTTCTCTACCTCTCTCTACCTAATTCACCCTGTCTTTCTCTACCTCTCTCTACCTAATTCACCCTGTCTTTCTCTACCTCTCTCTACCTAATTCACCCTGTCTTTCTCTACCCCTCTACTTATTCACCCTGTCTTTCTCTACCTCTCTCTACCTAATTCACCGTCTTTCTCTACCTCTCTCTACCTATTCACCCTGTCTTTCTCTACCCCTCTCTACTTATTCACCCTGTCTTTCTCTACCCCTCTCTACTTATTCACCCTGTCTTTCTCTACCTCTCTCTACCTAATTCACCCTGTCTTTCTCTACCTCTCTCTACCTATTCACCCTGTCTTTCTCTACCCCTCTCTACTTATTCACCCTGTCTTTCTCTACCCCTCTCTTCTTATTCACCCTGTCTTTCTCTACCCCTCTCTACTTATTCACCCTGTCTTTCTCTACCTCTCTCTACCTAATTCACCCTGTCTTTCTCTACCTCTCTCTACCTAATTCACCCTGTCTTTCTCTACCTCTCTCTACCTAATTCACCCTGTCTTTCTCTACCTCTCTCTACCTAATTCACCCTGTCTTTCTCTACCTCTCTCTACCTAATTCACCCTGTCTTTCTCTACCTCCCTCTACCTATTCAATCATCTCTCTCTCTATATATATATATATATAGTGAAGCCAACATAGTAAATGGACCTGAAAAGGGAAGTGTGAGAGAGAAAGAACTTTACAAATGTGTCGATTTCAGTGCACCATGTCAGAAATTAAAATCTCCCAGGGCTAATAATCCAATTCCTATTTCTTATTTTCTCTTTATTAATCATTGATGATGTTAAAGAGAATTCATCTCCTTTTCTTACCAAGTCTGTCTCCCAAATGGCACCCATAGGGCTGTGGTCAGAAATAGTGCACTATGTAGAGAATAGAATGCCATTTAGGACAAAGACCACCACAACAGTAGTACACAGTCAGTGGCAGTGACAGGGGTAATTGCTACGGTTCTTCCAGGGGAGTGAATTTATTACAACCCGTAGCCATGGGTCCTTCATTATCCCAAAGATTTACCATGTAATCTATGCTGTCACTCTGTCTTTGGTGTGTGTAGCTGCTATTACTCTCATTAAATGATTTAGGTCATTGGTGGCAGTGGCATTACTCATCCCAGCTGATGGGGCTAGGTGGCTGGGGCTGGGTGGCTGGGGCTGGGTGACTGGGGCTGGGTAACTGGGGCTGGGTGACTGGGGCTGAGTGACTGGGGCTGAGTGACTGGGGCTGGGTAACTGGGGCTGGGTAACTGGGGATAGGTATATGAGGCTGTGTGGCTGGGGCTAGGTATATGGGGTAGGTATACAGGGATAGGTGACTGGGGCTGGGTAGATGGGGCTGGGTGACTGGGGCTGGGTAACTGGGGCTGGGTAACTGGGGATAGGTATATGGGGCTGGGTGACTGGGGCTGGGTAGATGGGGCTGGGTAACTGGGGCTGGGTAACTGGGGATAGGTATATGAGGCTGTGTGGCTGGGGCTAGGTAAATGGGGTAGGTATACGGGGATAGGTGACTGGGGCTGGGTAGATGGGGCTGTGTGACTGGGGCTAAGTGGCTGGGTAGATGGGGCTGGGTGACTAGGGCTGGGTACGGGCTGGGTAACTGGGGATAGGTATATGAGGCTGGGTGGCTGGGGCTAGGTTTATGGGGTAGGTATACGGGGCTAGGTAGATGGGGCTGTGTGACTAGGGCTGGGTGACATGGGGTGGGTATATGGGGTGGGTATATGGGGCTATGTATATGGGGCTAGGTGGCTGGGGATAAATGGCTGGGGATAAGTGGCTGGGCCTGGGTAGATGGGGCTGGGTGGCTGGGGCTGGGTATATGAGGCTAGCTGGCTGGGGCTGGGTATATGAGGCTGGCTGGCTGGGGCTGGGTATATGAGGCTGGCTGGCTGGGGCTGGGTATATGAGGCTGGCTGGCTGGGTAGATGGGGCTGGGTGGCTGGGGCTGGGTATATGAGGCTGGCTGGCTGGGGCTGGGTCTATGAGGCTGGGTGGCTGGGGCTGGGTGGATGGGGCTAGGTTAATGGGGCTGGGTAGATGGGGCTGGGTGAATGGGGCTGGGTAAATGGGGCTGGGTGTATTAGCACATTTTATGGTAAGTGTGTATTTGCATAATTAGAATTTTTGTGAGTTTGATATTCAGATTATTTCTAAAAGGCAAATATCGCAGGAATAGTTTGATGAGTTTTGAGAGCAGTGTGATAATTTTTAAACATGAACTAATAGCTTGTTTTTAAAAAACCTTTATTTAACTAGGCAAGACAGTTAAGAACAAATTCTTATTTACAATGCCAGCCTACTGGGGAACAGTGTGTTAACTGCCTTGTTCAGGGGCAGAATGACAGATTTTTACCTTGTCAGCTCAGGGATTTGATCCAGCAACCTTTCGGTTACTGGCCCAACGCTCTAACCACTAGGCTACCTGCTGGTTACTGACACAACACTCTAACCACAAGGCTACCTGCTGGTTACTGGCCCAACACTCTAACCACTAGGCTACCTGCTGGTTACTGGCCCAACGCTCTAACCACTAGGCTACCTGCTGGTTACTGGCCCAACGCTCTAACCACTAGGCTACCTGCTGGTTACTGGCCCAACGCTCTAACCACTACGCTACCTGCTGGTTACTGGCCCAACGCTCTAACCACTAGGCTACCTGCTGGTTACTGGCCCAACGCTCTAACCACTAGGCTACCTTTCGGTTACTGACCCAACGCTCTAACCACAAGGTTACCTTTCGGTTACTGGCCCAACGCTCTAACCACTAGGCTACCTGCTGGTTACTGGCCCAATGCTCTAACCACTAGGCTACCTGCTGGTTACTGGCCCAACGCTCTAACCACTAGGCTACCTGCTGGTTACTGGCCCAACGCTCTAACCACTAGGCTACCTTTCGGTTACTGGCCCAACGCTCTAACCACAAGGCTACCTGCTGGTTACTGGCCCAACGCTCTAACCACTAGGCTACCTGCTGGTTACTGGCCCAACGCTCTAACCACTAGGCTACCTGCTGGTCACTGGCCCAACGCTCTAACCACTAGGCTACCTGCTGGTTACTGGCCCAACGCTCTAACCACTAGGCTACCTGCTGGTTACTGGCCCAACGCTCTAACCACTAGGCTACCTTTCGGTTACTGGCCCAACGTTCTAACCACAAGGCTACCTGCTGGTTACTGGCCCAACGCTCTAACCACTAGGCTACCTGCTGGTTACTGGCCCAACGCTCTAACCACTAGGCTACCTGCTGGTTACTGGCCCAACGCTCTAACCACTAGGCTACCTTTCGGTTATTGGCCCAGCGCTCTAACCACTAGGCTACCTGCTGGTTACTGGCCCAACGCTCTAACCAATAGGCTACCTGCTGGTTACTGGCCCAACGCTCTAACCACTAGGCTACCTTCTGCCCCTGTATTGGACATCAGGATGATAATAAATGTCCTCTGTCGTGGACATCAGGATGTTAATAAATGTCCTCTGTAGTGGACATCAGGATGTTAATAAATGTCCTCTGTAGTGGACATCAGGATGTTATTAAATGTCCTCTGTCGTGGACATCAGGATGTTAATAAATGTCCTCTGTAGTGGACATCAGGATGTTATTAAATGTCCTCTGTAGTGGACATCAGGATGTTATTAAATGTCCTCTGTAGTGGACATCAGGATGTTTATAAATATCCTCTGTAGTGGACATCAGGATGTTAATAAATGTCCTCTGTAGTGGACATCAGGATGTTATTAAATGTCCTCTGTAGTGGACATCAGGATGTTATTAAATGTCCTCTGTAGTGGACATCAGGATGTTATTAGATATGCTCTGTAGTGGACATCAGGATGTTATTAAATGTCCTCTGTAGTGGACATCAGGATGCTATTAAATGTCCTCTGTAGTGGATATCAGGATGTTATTAAATGTCCTCTGTAGTGGACATCAGGATGTTATTAAATGTCCTCTGTAGTGGACATCAGCATGTTATTAAATGTCCTCTGTAGTGGACATCAGCATGTTATTAAATGTCCTCTGTAGTGGACATCAGCATGTTATTAAATGTCCTCTGTAGTGGACATCAGGATGTTATTAAATGTCCTCTGTAGTGGACATCAGGATGTTAATAAATGGCCTCTGTAGTGGACATCAGGATGTTAATAAATGTCCTCAGTGGACATCAAGATGTTATTAAATGTCCTCTGTAGTGGACATCAGGATGTTATTAAATGTCCTCTGTAGTGGACATCAGGATGTTATTAAATGTCCTCTGTAGTGGACATCAGGATGTTAATAATAAATATCCTCTGTAGTGGACATCAGGATGTTAATAAATGTCCTCTGTAGTGGACATCAGGATGTTTATAAATATCCTCTGTAGTGGACATCAAGATGTTATTAAATGTCCTCTGTAGTGGACATCAGGATGTTATTAAATGTCCTCTGTAGTGGACATCAGGATGTTATTAGATATGCTCTGTAGTGGACATCAGGATGTTATTAAATGTCCTCTGTAGTGGACATCAGGATGTTATTAAATGTCCTCTGTAGTGGACATCAGGATGTTATTAAATGTCCTCTGTAGTGGACATCAGGATGTTATTAAATGTCCTCTGTAGTGGACATCAGGATGTTATTAAATGTCCTCTGTAGTGGACATCAGGATGTTATTAAATGTCCTCTGTAGTGGACATCAGGATGTTAATAAATGTCCTCTGTAGTGAACATCAGGATGTTATTAAATGTCCTCTGTAGTGGACATCAAGATGTGCTGACTGTTTTTCCTCCTGTCCTCATTTATTGTCAAAATCTTAATCAGATTTACAATTTTCTTTAATAAAGGTTAAACTACGGAGAGTCAGTTAAGAACAAATTCTTATTTACAATGACGGCCTAGGAACAGTGCCTTGTTCAGGGGCAGAAGAACAACTGTTGACCTTGTCAGCTCAGGGATTAGATCTAATAACCTTTCGGTTTCTGGCCCAACGCTCTAACCACTAGACTACCTGCTGGTTACTGGCCCAACGCTCTAACCACTAGGCTACCTGCTGGTTACTGGCCCAACACTCTAACCACTAGGCTACCTGCTGGTTACTGGCCCAACACTCTAACCACTAGGCTACCTGCTGGTTACTGGCCCAACAGTCTAACCACTAGGCTACCTGCTGGTTACTGGCCCAACACTCTAACCACTAGGCTACCTGCTGGTTACAGGCCCAACACTCTAACCACTAGGCTACCTGCTGGTTACAGGCCCAACACTCTAACCACTAGGCTACCTGCTGGTTACTGGCCCAACACTCTAACCACTAGGCTACCTGCTGGTTACTGGCCCAACACTCTAACCACTAGGCTACCTGCTGGTTACTGGCCCAACAGTCTAACCACTAGGCTACCTGCTGGTTACTGGCCCAACGCTCTAACCACTAGGCTACCTTTCGGTTATTGGCCCAACGCTCTAACCACTAGGCTACCTGCTGGTTACTGGCCCAACGCTCTAACCACTAGGCTACCTGCTGGTTACTGGCTCAACGCTCTAACCACTAGGCTACCTTCTGCCCCTGTATTGGACATCAGGATGATAATAAATGTCCTCTGTCGTGGACATCAGGATGTTAATAAATGTCCTCTGTAGTGGACATCAGGATGTTAATAAATGTCCTCTGTAGTGGACATCAGGATGTTATTAAATGTCCTCTGTAGTGGACATCAGGATGTTTATAAATATCCTCTGTAGTGGACATCAGGATGTTAATAAATGTCCTCTGTCGTGGACATCAGGATGTTAATAAATGTCCTCTGTAGTGGACATCAGGATGTTATTAAATGTCCTCTGTAGTGGACATCAGGATGTTATTAAATGTCCTCTAGTGGACATCAGGATGTTTATAAATGTCCTCTGTAGTGGACATCAGGATGTTAATAAATGTCCTCTGTAGTGGACATCAGGATGTTATTAAATGTCCTCTGTAGTGGATATCAGGATGTTATTAAATGTCCTCTGTAGTGGACATCAGGATGTTATTAAATGTCCTCTGTAGTGGACATCAGCATGTTATTAAATGTCCTCTGTAGTGGACATCAGCATGTTACTAAATGTCCTCTGTAGTGGACATCAGCATGTTATTAAATGTCCTCTGTAGTGGACATCAGGATGTTATTAAATGTCCTCTGTAGTGGACATCAGGATGTTAATAAATGGCCTCTGTAGTGGACATCCGGATGTTATTAAATGTCCTCTGTAGTGGACATCAGGATGTTATTAAATGTCCTTTGTAGTGGACATCAGGATGTTTATAAATATCCTCTGTAGTGGACATCAGGATGTTAATAAATGTCCTCTGTAGTGGACATCAGGATGTTATTAAATGTCCTCTGTAGTGGACATCAGGATGTTATTAGATATGCTCTGTAGTGGACATCAGGATGTTATTAAATATCCTCTGTAGTGGACATCAGGATGTTATTAAATGTCCTCTGTAGTGGACATCAGGATGTTATTAAATGTCCTCTGTAGTGGACATCAGGATGTTATTAAATGTCCTCTGTAGTGGACATCAGGATGTTATTAAATGTCCTCTGTAGTGGACATCAGGATGTTATTAGATATGCTCTGTAGTGGACATCAGGATGTTATTAAATGTCCTCTGTAGTGGACATCAGGATGTTATTAAATGTCCTCTGTAGTGGATATCAGGATGTTATTAAATGTCCTCTGTAGTGGACATCAGGATGTTATTAAATGTCCTCTGTAGTGGACATCAGCATGTTATTAAATGTCCTCTGTAGTGGACATCAGCATGTTATTAAATGTCCTCTGTAGTGGACATCAGGATGTTATTAAATGTCCTCTGTAGTGGACATCAGGATGTTAATAAATGGCCTCTGTAGTGGACATCAGGATGTTATTAAATGTCCTCTGTAGTGGACATCAGGATGTTATTAAATGTCCTCTGTAGTGGACATCAGGATGTTAATAAATGGCCTCTGTAGTGGACATCAGGATGTTATTAAATGTCCTCTGTAGTGGACATCAGGATGTTATTAAATGTCCTCTGTAGTGGACATCAGGATGTTTATAAATATCCTCTGTAGTGGACATCAGGATGTTAATAAATGTCCTCTGTAGTGGACATCAAGATGTTATTAAATGTCCTCTGTAGTGGACATCAGGATGTTATTAAATGTCCTCTGTAGTGGACATCAGGATGTTATTAGATATGCTCTGTAGTGGACATCAGGATGTTATTAAATGTCCTCTGTAGTGGACATCAGGATGTTAATAATAAATATCCTCTGTAGTGGACATCAGGATGTTAATAAATGTCCTCTGTAGTGGACATCAGGATGTTTATAAATATCCTCTGTAGTGGACATCAAGATGTTATTAAATGTCCTCTGTAGTGGACATCAGGATGTTATTAAATGTCCTCTGTAGTGGACATCAGGATGTTATTAGATATGCTCTGTAGTGGACATCAGGATGTTATTAAATGTCCTCTGTAGACATCAGGATGTTAGATATGCTCTGTAGTACATCAGATGTTATTAAATGTCCTCTGCAGTGAGTTATCAGGATGTTATTAAATGTCCTCTGTAGTGGACATCAGGATGTTATTAAATGTCCTCTGTAGTGGACATCAGGATGTTATTAAATGTCCTCTGTAGTGGACATCAGGATGTTAATAATAAATATCCTCTGTAGTGGACATCAGGATGTTAATAAATGTCCTCTGTAGTGGACATCAAGATGTTATTAAATGTCCTCTGTAGTGGACATCAGGATGTTATTAAATGTCCTCTGTAGTGGACATCAGGATGTTATTAGATATGCTCTGTAGTGGACATCAGGATGTTATTAAATGTCCTCTGTAGTGGACATCAGGATGTTATTAAATGTCCTCTGTAGTGGACATCAGGATGTTATTAAATGTCCTCTGTAGTGGACATCAGGATGTTATTAAATGTCCTCTGTAGTGGACATCAGGATGTTATTAAATGTCCTCTGCAGTGGACATCAGGATGTTATTAAATGTCCTCTGTAGTGGACATCAGGATGTTATTAAATGTCCTCTGTAGTGGACATCAGGATGTTATTAAATGTCCTCTGTAGTGGACATCAGGATGTTATTAAATGTCCTCTGTAGTGGACATCAGGATGTTATTAAATGTCCTCTGTAGTGGACATCAGGATGTTAATAATAAATATCCTCTGTAGTGGACATCAGGATGTTAATAAATGTCCTCTGTAGTGAACATCAGGATGTTATTAAATGTCCTCTGTAGTGGACATCAAGATGTGCTGACTGTTTTTCCTCCTGTCCTCATTTATTGTCAAAATCTTAATCAGATTTACAATTTTCTTTAACCTTTATTAAACTACGGAGAGTCAGTTAAGAACAAATTCTTATTTACAATGACGGCCTAGGAACAGTGCCTTGTTCAGGGGCAGAAGAACAACTGTTGACCTTGTCAGCTCAGGGATTAGATCTAATAACCTTTCGGTTACTGGCCCAACGCTCTAACCACTAGACTACCTGCTGGTTGCTGGCCCAACGCTCTAACCACTAGGCTACCTGCTGGTTACTGGCCCAACACTCTAACCACTAGGCTACCTGCTGGTTACTGGCCCAACAGTCTAACCACTAGGCTACCTGCTGGTTACTGGCCCAACGCTCTAACCACTAGGCTACCTTTCGGTTATTGGCCCAACGCTCTAACCACTAGGCTACCTGCTGGTTACTGGCCCAACGCTCTAACCACTAGGCTACCTTCTGCCCCTGTATTGGACATCAGGATGATAATAAATGTCCTCTGTAGTGGACATCAGGATGTTAATAAATGTCCTCTGTAGTGGACATCAGGATGTTATTAAATGTCCTCTGTAGTGGACATCAGGATGTTTATAAATATCCTCTGTAGTGGACATCAGGATGTTAATAAATGTCCTCTGTCGTGGACATCAGGATGTTAATAAATGTCCTCTGTAGTGGACATCAGGATGTTAATAAATGTCCTCTGTAGTGGACATCAGGATGTTTATAAATATCCTCTGTAGTGGACATCAGGATGTTAATAAATGTCCTCTGTCGTGGACATCAGGATGTTAATAAATGTCCTCTGTAGTGGACATCAGGATGTTATTAAATGTCCTCTGTAGTGGACATCAGGATGTTATTAAATGTCCTCTGTAGTGGACATCAGGATGTTATTAAATGTCCTCTGTAGTGGACATCAGGATGTTATTAAATGTCCTCTGTAGTGGACATCAGGATGTTATTAAATGTCCTCTGTAGTGGACATCAGGATGTTATTAAATGTCCTCTGTAGTGGACATCAGGATGTTATTAAATGTCCTCTGTAGTGGACATCAGGATGTTATTAAATGTCCTCTGTAGTGAACATCAGGATGTTATTAAATGTCCTCTGTAGTGGACATCAAGATGTGCTGACTGTTTTTCCTCCTGTCCTCATTTATTGTCAAAATCTTAATCAGATTTACAATTTTCTTTAATAAAGGTTAAACTACGGAGAGTCAGTTAAGAACAAATTCTTATTTACAATGACGGCCTAGGAACAGTGCCTTGTTCAGGGCAGAAGAACAACTGTTGACCTTGTCAGCTCAGGGATTAGATCTAATAACCTTTCGGTTACTGGCCCAACGCTCTAACCACTAGACTACCTGCTGGTTACTGGCCCAACGCTCTAACCACTAGGCTACCTGCTGGTTACTGGCCCAACACTCTAACCACTAGGCTACCTGCTGGTTACTGGCCCAACACTCTAACCACTAGGCTACCTGCTGGTTACTGGCCCAACAGTCTAACCACTAGGCTACCTGCTGGTTACTGGCCCAACACTCTAACCACTAGGCTACCTGCTGGTTACAGGCCCAACACTCTAACCACTAGGCTACCTGCTGGTTACTGGCCCAACACTCTAACCACTAGGCTACCTGCTGGTTACTGGCCCAACACTCTAACCACTAGGCTACCTGCTGGTTACTGGCCCAACAGTCTAACCACTAGGCTACCTGCTGGTTACTGGCCCAACGCTCTAACCACTAGGCTACCTTTCGGTTATTGGTCCAACGCTCTAACCACTAGGCTACCTGCTGGTTACTGGCCCAACGCTCTAACCACTAGGCTACCTGCTGGTTACTGGCCCAACGCTCTAACCACTAGGCTACCTTCTGCCCCTGTATTGGACATCAGGATGTTTATAAATATCCTCTGTAGTGGACATCAGGATGTTAATAAATGTCCTCTGTCGTGGACATCAGGATGTTAATAAATGTCCTCTGTAGTGGACATCAGGATGTTATTAAATGTCCTCTGTAGTGGACATCAGGATGTTATTAAATGTCCTCTGTAGTGGACATCAGGATGTTATTAAATGTCCTCTGTAGTGGACATCAGGACGTTATTAAATGTCCTCTGTAGTGGACATCAGGATGTTATTAAATGTCCTCTGTAGTGGACATCAGGATGTTATTAAATGTCCTCTGTAGTGGACATCAGGATGTTATTAAATGTCCTCTGTAGTGGACATCAGGATGTTATTAAATGTCCTCTGTAGTGGACATCAGGATGTTATTAAATGTCCTCTGTAGTGAACATCAGGATGTTATTAAATGTCCTCTGTAGTGGACATCAAGATGTGCTGACTGTTTTTCCTCCTGTCCTCATTTATTGTCAAAATCTTAATCAGATTTACAATTTTCTTTAATAAAGGTTAAACTACGGAGAGTCAGTTAAGAACAAATTCTTATTTACAATGACGGCCTAGGAACAGTGCCTTGTTCAGGGCAGAAGAACAACTGTTGACCTTGTCAGCTCAGGGATTAGATCTAATAACCTTTCGGTTACTGGCCCAACGCTCTAACCACTAGACTACCTGCTGGTTACTGGCCCAACGCTCTAACCACTAGGCTACCTGCTGGTTACTGGCCCAACACTCTAACCACTAGGCTACCTGCTGGTTACTGGCCCAACACTCTAACCACTAGGCTACCTGCTGGTTACTGGCCCAACAGTCTAACCACTAGGCTACCTGCTGGTTACTGGCCTAACACTCTAACCACTAGGCTACCTGCTGGTTACAGGCCCAACACTCTAACCACTAGGCTACCTGCTGGTTACTGGCCCAACACTCTAACCACTAGGCTACCTGCTGGTTACTGGCCCAACACTCTAACCACTAGGCTACCTGCTGGTTACTGGCCCAACAGTCTAACCACTAGGCTACCTGCTGGTTACTGGCCCAACGCTCTAACCACTAGGCTACCTTTCGGTTATTGGCCCAACGCTCTAACCACTAGGCTACCTGCTGGTTACTGGCCCAACGCTCTAACCACTAGGCTACCTGCTGGTTACTGGCCCAACGCTCTAACCACTAGGCTACCTTCTGCCCCTGTATTGGACATCAGGATGATAATAAATGTCCTCTGTCGTGGACATCAGGATGTTAATAAATGTCCTCTGTAGTGGACATCAGGATGTTATTAAATGTCCTCTGTAGTGGACATCAGGATGTTTATAAATATCCTCTGTAGTGGACATCAGGATGTTAATAAATGTCCTCTGTCGTGGACATCAGGATGTTAATAAATGTCCTCTGTAGTGGACATCAGGATGTTATTAAATGTCCTCTGTAGTGGACATCAGGATGTTATTAAATGTCCTCTGTAGTGGACATCAGGATGTTTATAAATGTCCTCTGTAGTGGACATCAGGATGTTAATAAATGTCCTCTGTAGTGGACATCAGGATGTTATTAAATGTCCTCTGTAGTGGATATCAGGATGTTATTAAATGTCCTCTGTAGTGGACATCAGCATGTTATTAAATGTCCTCTGTAGTGGACATCAGCATGTTATTAAATGTCCTCTGTAGTGGACATCAGCATGTTATTAAATGTCCTCTGTAGTGGACATCAGCATGTTATTAAATGTCCTCTGTAGTGGACATCAGGATGTTATTAAATGTCCTCTGTAGTGGACATCAGGATGTTAATAAATGGCCTCTGTAGTGGACATCCGGATGTTATTAAATGTCCTCTGTAGTGGACATCAGGATGTTATTAAATGTCCTCTGTAGTGGACATCAGGATGTTTATAAATATCCTCTGTAGTGGACATCAGGATGTTAATAAATGTCCTCTGTAGTGGACATCAAGATGTTATTAAATGTCCTCTGTAGTGGACATCAGGATGTTATTAAATGTCCTCTGTAGTGGACATCAGGATGTTATTAAATGTCCTCTGTAGTGGACATCAGGATGTTAATGGATATGCTCTGTAGTGGACATCAGGATGTTATTAAATATCCTCTGTAGTGGACATCAGGATGTTATTAAATGTCCTCTGTAGTGGACATCAGGATGTTATTAAATGTCCTCTGTAGTGGACATCAGGATGTTATTAAATGTCCTCTGTAGTGGACATCAGGATGTTATTAAATGTCCTCTGTAGTGGACATCAGGATGTTATTAGATATGCTCTGTAGTGGACATCAGGATGTTATTAAATGTCCTCTGTAGTGGACATCAGGATGTTATTAAATGTCCTCTGTAGTGGATATCAGGATGTTATTAAATGTCCTCTGTAGTGGACATCAGGATGTTATTAAATGTCCTCTGTAGTGGACATCAGCATGTTATTAAATGTCCTCTGTAGTGGACATCAGCATGTTATTAAATGTCCTCTGTAGTGGACATCAGGATGTTATTAAATGTCCTCTGTAGTGGACATCAGGATGTTAATAAATGGCATCTGTAGTGGACATCAGGATGTTATTAAATGTCCTCTGTAGTGGACATCAGGATGTTATTAAATGTCCTCTGTAGTGGACATCAGGATGTTAATAAATGGCCTCTGTAGTGGACATCAGGATGTTATTAAATGTCCTCTGTAGTGGACATCAGGATGTTATTAAATGTCCTCTGTAGTGGACATCAGGATGTTTATAAATATCCTCTGTAGTGGACATCAGGATGTTAATAAATGTCCTCTGTAGTGGACATCAAGATGTTATTAAATGTCCTCTGTAGTGGACATCAGGATGTTATTAAATGTCCTCTGTAGTGGACATCAGGATGTTATTAGACATGCTCTGTAGTGACATCAGGATGTTATTAAATGTCCTCTGTAGTGGACATCAGATGTTGGTTAAATGTCCCCTGTAGTGGACATCAGATGTTATTAAATGTCCTCTGTAGTGGACATCAGGATGTTAATAATAACATCTCTGTAGTGGACATCAGATGTTAATAAATGTCCTCTGTAGTGGACATCAGATGTTTATAAATATCCTCTGTAGTGGACATCAAGATGTTATTAAATGTCCTCTGTAGTGGACATCAGGGATGTTAATGTCCTCTGTAGTGGACATCAGGATGTTATTAATATGCTCTGTAGTGGACATCAGGATGTTACAAATGTCCTCTGTAGTGGGACATCAGGATGCTATTAAATGTCCTCTGTAGTGACATCAGGATGTTATTAAATGTCCTTCGTAGTGGACATCAGGATGTTATTAAATGTGTCCTCTGTAGTGGACATCAGGATGTTATTAAATGTCCTCTGTAGTGGACATCAGGATGTTTATAAATATCCTTCTGTAGTGAACATCAGGATGTTAATAAATGTCCTCTGTAGTGGACATCAAGATGTTATTAAATGTCCTCTGTAGAGATGTTATTAAATGTCCTCTGTAGTGGACATCAGATGTTATTAGATATGCTCTGTAGTGGACATCAGTGTTATTAAATGTCTCTGTAGTGACATCAGGATGTTATTAAATGTCCTCTGTAGTGGACATCAGATGTTATTAAATGCCCTCTGTAGTGGACATCAGGATGTTATTAAATGTCCTCTGTAGTGGACATCAGGATGTTATTAAATGTCCTCTGTAGTGGACATCAGGATGTTATTAAATGTCCTCTGTAGTGGACATCAGGGGATGTTATTAAATGTCCTCTGTAGTGGACATCAGGATGTTATTAAATGTCCTCTGTAGTGGACATCAGGATGTTATTAAATGTCCTCTGTAGTGGACATCAGATGTTAATAATAAATATCTCTGTAGTGGACATCAGGATGTTAATAAATGTCCTCTGTAGTGAACATCAGGATGTTATTAAATGTCCTCTGTAGTGGACATCAAGATGTGCTGACTATGTTTTTCCTCCTGTCCTCATTTGTGTCAAAATCTTAATCAGATTTACAATTTTCTTTAACCTTTATTAAACTACGGAGAGTCAGTTAAGAACAAATTTATTTACAATGACGGCCTAGGAACAGCCTTGTTCAGGGGCAGAAGAACTGTTGACCTTGTCAGCTCAGGGGATTAGATCACAACCTTCGGTTACCGGGCCCAACGCCTAACCACTAGACTACCTGCTGGTTACTGGCCCAACGCTCTAACCACTAGGCTACCTGCTGGGTTACTGGCCCAACGCTTCTAACCACTAGGCTACCTGCTGGTTACTGGCCCAACGCTCTAACCACTAGGCTACCTTCTGCCCCTGTATTGACATCAGGATGATAATAAATGTCCTCTGTCGTGGACATCAGGATGTTAATAAATGTCCTCTGTAGTGGACATCAGGATGTTAATAAATGTCCTCTGTAGTGGACATCAGGATGTTAATAAATGTCCTCTGTAGTGGACATCAGGATGTTTATAAATATCCTCTGTAGTGGACATCAGGATGTTAATAAATGTCCTCTGTCGTGGACATCAGGATGTTAATAAATGTCCTCTGTAGTGGACATCAGGATGTTATTAAATGTCCTCTGTAGTGGACATCAGGATGTTTATAAATATCCTCTGTAGTGGACATCAGGATGTTAATAAATGTCCTCTGTAGTGGACATCAGGATGTTATTAAATGTCCTCTGTAGTGGACATCAGGATGTTATTAAATGTCCTCTGTAGTGGACATCAGGATGTTATTAGATATGCTCTGTAGTGGACATCAGGATGTTATTAAATGTCCTCTGTAGTGGATATCAGGATGTTATTAAATGTCCTCTGTAGTGGACATCAGGATGTTATTAAATGTCCTCTGTAGTGGACATCAGCATGTTATTAAATGTCCTCTGTAGTGGACATCAGCATGTTATTAAATGTCCTCTGTAGTGACATCAGCATGTTATTAAATGTCCTCTGGGTAGTGGACATCAGACGTTATTAAATGTCCTCTGTAGTGGACATCAGGATGTTAATAAATGTCCTATGTAGTGACATCAGGATGTTTATAAATATCCTCTGTAGTGAATGGATGTTAATAAATGTCCCCGTCGCGGACATCAGGATGTTAATAAATGTCCTCTGTAGTGGACATCAGGATGTTATTAAATGTCCTCTGTAGTGGACATCAGGATGTTTATAAATATCCTCTGTAGTGGACATCAGGATGTTAATAAATGTCCTCTGTAGTGGACATCAGGATGTTATTAAATGTCCTCTGTAGTGGACATCAGGATGTTATTAAATGTCCTCTGTAGTGACATCAGGATGTTATTAGAATGCTCTGTAGTGGACATCAGGATGTTAATAAATGTCCTCTGTAGTGATATCAGGATGTTATTAAATGTCCTCTGTAGTGGACATCAGGATGTTATTAAATGTCCTCTGTAGTGGACATCAGCATGTTATTAAATGTCCTCTGTAGTGGACATCAGCATGTTATTAAATGTCCTGTAGTGACATCAGCATGTTATTAAATGCCCTTCTGTAGTGGACATCAGGATGTTATTAAATGTCCTCTGTAGTGGACATCAGGATGTTAATAATAAATATCCTCTGTAGTGGACATCAGGATGTTAATAATAAATATCCTCTGTAGTGACATCAGGATGTTATTAAATGTCTCTGTAGTGGACATCAGGATGTTTTTATAAATATCCTCTGTAGTGACATCAAGATGTTTTAAATGTCCTCTGTAGTGGACATCAGGATGTTATTAAATGTCCTCTGTGTGACATCAGATGTTATTAAATGTCCTCTGTAGTGGACATCAGGATGTTATTAAATGTCCTCTGTAGTGACATCAGATGTTAAAATGTCCTCTGTAGTGGTTACATCAGGATGTTATTAAATGTCCTCTGTGACATCAGGATGTTATTAAATGTCCTCTGTAGTGGACATCAGGATGTTAATAATAAACATCCTCTGTAGTGGACATTAGATGTTAATAAATGTCCTCTGTAGTGAAACATCAGATGTTATTAAATGTCCTCTGTAGTGGACATCAAGATGTGCTGACTATGTTTTTCCTCCTGTCCTCATTTATTGTCAAAATCTTAATCAGATTTACAATTTTCTTTAACCTTATTAAACTACGGAGAGTCAGTTAAGAACAAATTATTTACAATGACGGCCTAGGAACAGTGCCTTGTTCAGGGCAGAAGAACAACTGTTGACCTTGTCAGCTCAGGGATTCGATCTAATAACCTTTCGGTTACTGGCCCAACGCCTAACCACTAGACTACCTGCTGGTTACTGGCCCAACGCTCTAACCACTAGGCTACCTGCCGGTTACTGGCCCAACACTCTAACCACTAGGCTACCTGCTGGTTACTGGCCCAACACTCTAACCACTAGGCTACCTGCTGGTTACTGGCCCAACGCTCTAACCACTAGGCTACCTGCTGGTTATTGACCCAACGCTTCAACCACTAGGGGCTATCTGCTGGTTACTGGCCCAACGCTCTAACCATCAGGGGCTACCTGCTGCCATTGGCCCAACGCCTAACCATCAGGCTACCTGCTGGTTACTGGCCCAACGCTCTAAACCACTAGGTCATCACGGCTGGTAACTGGCCCAACGCTCTAACCACTAGGCTGTATCTGCTGGTTACTGGCCCAACGCCAAATCACTGGTGACTGACTGTTGTTACTGGCCCAACGCTCTAACCACTAGGCTACTTGCTGGTGTTATTGGCCCAACGCTCTAACCACTAGGCTACCTGCTGGTTACTGAGCCCAACGCTCTAAACCACGAGGCTATCTGCTGGTTACTGGGCCCAACGCTCTAACCACTAGACTACCTGCTGGTTACTGGCCCAACGCTCTAACCACTAGGCTACCTGCTGGTTACTGGCCCAACGCTCTAACCACTAGGCTACCTGCTGGTTACTGGCCCAACGCTCTAACCACTTGGCTACCTGCCAATGTGGTTGATACATTTGGAGAATAAACTTGACCTCCATATCTTGTTTTTGTGTGTTTCTTTATGTACTATACTGTGAAAGAGAGGATTTCAACAGTGTGTGGGCAGAGATCTGAACCGACAGAAAAGAATGCGAGGCCACGTCAACTAATGGAAAATGGATCACAGTTCATAAGGATCACAGTTCATAAAGCTTCTGTCACTCCCAATATTCAACATGTGTTTCCCGGTATGTTTCATGTCTTCTGGATAAGAGCGTCTGCTAAATGACTTAAATGTAATGTAATGTTCTGAGAGAGCTGCTAGTTACATTTGACATGACGGACATATTGTATCGACGTGTGTGGCAACGCAATAACCTCATATAATACACCTTTTGACCAACCATATGTTGACAATGTTATGAACAAAAGCCAAATATGGTGAAAGCCAAATATCTGTTTTTGACAATGACTTTAAAGCACATTTCTTTAGAGAAATACCACAGCTTCCATCATGTATCACTTTGGTCATCTATGATCCTTAACCCACACTGGTCATTTGATGTAGGATTTGCTTCATCATTTCTGTTGGAGATGGAATACATAGAAGCCTGGATTAATCGCCAGCCAGCCAGAGAAGGAAAAACAAAATTCTGCCTTGGGGATTTGACTGTGTGTGTGTGTGGTGAGATTTCTTTGATTGTATTAAGTCTGAAATGTATCATCCATTATTCAAATAAGGACTCAGCATTGATGAATAATTTATGGCCTCTCAGTGGTTAGGTTACAGAACTCATCAGATGGTCTCTCATTGGTTAGGTTACAGAACTCATCAGATGGTCTCTCAGTGGTTAGGTTACAGAACTCATCAGATGGTCTCTCAGTGGTTAGGTTACAGAACTCATCAGATGGTCTCTCAGTGGTTAGGTTACAGAACTCATCAGATGGTCTCTCAGTGGTTAGGTTACAGAACTCAGATGGTCTCTCAGTGGTTAGGTTACAGAACTCAGATGGTCTCTCAGTGGTTAGGCTACAGAACTCATCAGATGGTCTCTCAGTGGTCAGGCTACAGAACTCAGATGGTCTCTCAGTGGTCAGGTTACAGAACTCATCAGATGGTGACCACTGCACTGCAGTGCCCCCTAAGTAGTACACTACATAGGGAATAGGGTACATGTGCCATGGTCAAAAGTAGTGGACCCTATAGGGAACAGGGTGCCATTTGGGATGCAGCCATTACCATCAGATGGAATAACTCCAGTCTCATAACGCTCCTTATTAGTCACAGTGGTGGTGACCCACTGGAACAGTACCTGTCAGAAAGCAAGTGAGCTAAAACAACTGTGATGCACAAGGTATGAGGAGAGAGAGAGAGAGAGAGG
>NW_027037915.1:0-23723 GCF_034236695.1 Oncorhynchus nerka | reverse complement strand
CACCAGAGTATTGTACAGTTGGTGTATTATGATTATGAATATACACCTGACAACATGAAGGTAACAGCCATTACAGAGAGATGACGGAGGAGGGGTTCTCTGGGCTGCGTTTATCTTTCTCCCTGGGTGTAGGTAGCCGGGGGCGGCAGGTACCCTAGTGGTTAGAACTTTGGGCCAGTCACCGAAAGATTGCTGGATCGAATCCCCAAGCTGGCAAGGTAAAACAATATGTCATTCTGGCCCTAAACAAGGCAGTTAACCCACTGATCCCTGGTAGGCTGTCGTTGTAAATAAGAATTTGATCTTGACTGACTCACCTGGTTAAATAAAATAAATGAAGAGTTGCTGTAAGATAGAACATAAAAATTAAAGATCTAAATATCTTTATGTTCCTAGTGTAAGGCTGTATAATCACAAAGTTGATTAGATTAGGAAACCAATGGCAAGGTCATTAGAGAAGCTCATAGTTCCATAAGGAGAAATAGCCAATAGAAGTGCATTTATGGATCTCTAGTGACGTGGTGCTTTCTCTGTGATGGAAAACAAAGGGGGAAATAACAAATGAGTTAGCGAACAGACCTGTCATTTAGATTGGCCAGCTGACTTCTATAGACCAGGGTACACATTCTTAGGATTGTCAGAGTAGGGGTGATATAGCACCATGTTTGACTTTTTGTATCATCACAAATGTGATTATATAGACATTTGATCCTAGATCAGCACTGCTGCTCTGAGATGCTTGTTAAATACGAGCTCAGAGAGAGTGACTGTGGACGTTGCAGCAGCAACTGTGTATCTGTGAAGACTGTGTGTTGTGAAAACAGATCTGATGCAAGGCATTTAGGACAGATGGTATCTAAGGCAGAGGGTACAAGGGAACCAGTGTGTCCAGTTCTGCTGTTCAGTGTGTGGCAGGGACACCAGGGTATCTGACTAGCTCAGACAGGTTTTCAGGACAGGCAAAGTAGGTCTCTCTGCTGTGTGAACACAAGCTCATGTTGCTACAGCGTCAGTTAGGGGGAGTGACTGGTCCTACAGCATCAGTTAGGGGGAGTGACTGGTCCTACAGCGTCAGTTAGGGGGAGTGACTGGTCCTACAGCGTTAGTTGGGGGAAGTGACTGGTCCTACAGTGTAAGTTAGGGAAGTGACTGGTCCTACAGTGTTAGTTAGGGGAAGTGACTGGTCCTACAGTGTTAGTTAGGGGAAGTGACTGATCCTACAGTGTTAGTTAGGGAAGTGACTGGTCCTACAGTGTTAGTTAGGGAAGTGACTGGTCCTACAGTGTTAGTTAGGGAAGTGACTGGTCCTACAGTGTTAGTTAGGGGATTTGACTGGTCCTACAGCGTTAGTTAGGGGAAGTGACTGGTCCTACAGTGTTAGTTAAGGGAAGTGACTGGTCCTACAGTGTTAGGGGATTTGACTGGTCCTACAGCGTTAGTTAGGGAATTGACTGGTCCTACAGCGTTAGTTAGGGGAAGTGACTGGTCCTACAGTGTAAGTTAGGGGAAGTGACTGGTCCTACAGTGTTAGTTAGGGGATTTGACTGGTCCTACAGCGTTAGTTAGGGGAAGTGACTGGTCCTACAGTGTTAGTTAAGGGAAGTGACTGGTCCTACAGTGTTAGGGGATTTGACTGGTCCTACAGCGTTAGTTAGGGAATTGACTGGTCCTACAGTGTTAGTTAGGGGATTTGACTGGTCCTACAGCGTTAGTTGGGGAAGTGACTGGTCACACAGTGTAAGTTAGGGGGAAGTGACTGGTCCTACAGTGTTAGTTAGGGATTTGGACTGGTCCTAGCGTTAGTTAGGGGAAGTGACTGGTCCTACAGTGTTAGTTAAGGGAAGTGACTGGTCCTACAGTGTTAGGGGATTTGACTGGTCCTACAGTGTTAGTTAGGGGATTTGACTGGTCCTACAGCGTTAGTTAGGGGAAGTGACTGGTCCTACAGTGTAAGTTAGGGGAAGTGACTGGTCCTACAGTGTTAGTTAGGGAAGTAACTGGTCCTACAGTGTTAGTTAGGGGAAGTGACTGGTCCTACAGTGTTAGTTAGGGTAAGTGACTGGTCCTACAGCGTTAGTTAGGGAAGTAACTGGTCCTACAGCATCAGTTAGGGGAAGTGACTGGTCCTACAGTGTTAGTTAGGGGATTTGACTGGTCCTACAGTGTAAGTTAGGGAATTGACTGGTCCTACAGTGTTAGTTAGGGGATTTGACTGGTCCTACAGCGTTAGTTAGGGGAAGTGACTGGTCCTACAGTGTTAGTTAGGGGATTTGACTGGTCCTACAGTGTTAGTTAGGGGATTTGACTGGTCCTACAGTGTCAGTTAGGGGAAGTAACTGGTCCTACAGTGTAAGTTAGGGGAAGTGACTGGTCCTACAGTGTTAGTTAGGGGAAGTGACTGGTCCTACAGTGTCAGTTAGGGGAAGTGACTGGTCCTACAGTGTTAGTTAGGGAAGTGACTGGTCCTACAGTGTTAGTTAGGGGAAGTGACTGGTCTTACAGTGTTAGTTAGGGGAAGTGACTGGTCCTACAGTGTTAGTTAGGGAAGTGACTGGTCCTACAGTGTAAGTTAGGGGAAGTAACTGGTCCTACAGTGTAAGTTAGGGAAGTGACTGGTCCTACAGTGTTAGTTAGGGAAGTGACTGTTCCTACATTGTTAGTTAGGGGATTTGACTGGTCCTACAGTGTAAGTTAGGGAATTGACTGGTCCTACAGTGTTAGTTAGGGGATTTGACTGGTCCTACAGCGTTAGTTAGGGGAAGTGACTGGTCCTACAGTGTTAGTTAGGGGATTTGACTGGTCCTACAGTGTTAGTTAGGGGATTTGACTGGTCCTACAGTGTCAGTTAGGGGAAGTAACTGGTCCTACAGTGTAAGTTAGGGGAAGTGACTGGTCCTACAGTGTTAGTTAGGGGAAGTGACTGGTCCTACAGTGTCAGTTAGGGGAAGTGACTGGTCCTACAGTGTTAGTTAGGGAAGTGACTGGTCCTACAGTGTTAGTTAGGGGAAGTGACTGGTCCTACAGTGTTAGTTAGGGGAAGTGACTGGTCCTACAGTGTTAGTTAGGGAAGTGACTGGTCCTACAGTGTAAGTTAGGGGAAGTAACTGGTCCTACAGTGTAAGTTAGAGAAGTGACTGGTCCTACAGTGTAAGTTAGGGGAAGTGACTGGTCCTACAGTGTTAGTTAGGGAAGTGACTGGTCCTACAGTGTTAGTTAGGAGATTTGACTGGTCCTACAGTGTTAGTTAGGGGACGTAACTGGTCCTACAGTGTAAATTAGGGGAAGTAACTGGTCCTACAGTGTTAGTTAGGGGAAGTAACTGGTCCTACAGTGTAAGTTAGGGGATGTAACTGGTCCTACAGTGTAAGTTAGGGAAGTGACTGGTCCTACAGTGTTGGTTAGGGGATTTGACTGGTCCTACAGTGTTAGTTAGGGGAAGTAACTGGTCCTACAGTGTAAGTTAGGGGAAGTAACTGGTCCTACAGTGTAAGTTAGGGGATTTGACTGATCCTACAGTGTTAGTTAGGGGAAGTAACTGGTCCTACAGTGTTAGTTAGGGGGAGTGACTGGTCCTACAGTGTAAGTTAGGGGAAGTGACTGGTCCTACAGTGTTAGTTAGGGGAAGTGACTGGTCCTACCGTGTTAGTTAGGGGAAGTAACTGGTCCTACAGCATCAGTTAGGGAAGTAACTGGTCCTACAGCATCAGTTAGGGGAAGTAACCGGTCCTACAGTGTTAGTTAGGCAAGTGACTGGTCCTACAGTGTTAGTTAGGGGAAGTGACTGGTCCTACAGTATCAGTTAGGGGAAGTGACTGGTCCTACAGCATCAGTTAGGGGAAGTAACTGGTCCTACAGTGTAAGTTAGGGAAGTGACTGGTCCTACAGCATCAGTTAGGGAAGTAACTGGTCCTACAGCATCAGTCAGGGGAAGTAACTGGTCCTACAGTGTTAGTTAGGGAAGTGACTGGTCCTACAGTGTTAGTTAGTGAAGTGACTGGTCCTACAGTGTTAGTTAAGGGAAGTGACTGGTCCTACAGCATCAGTTAGGGGAAGTGACTGGTCCTACAGCATCAGTTAGGGGTAGTAACTGGTCCTACAGTGTAAGTTAGGGAAGTGACTGGTCCTACAGCATCAGTTAGGGAAGTAACTGGTCCTACAGCATCAGTTAGGGTAAGTAACTGGTCCTACAGTGTTAGTTAGAAGTGACTGGTCCTACAGTGTTAGTTAGGGAAGTGACTGGTCCTACAGTGTTAGTTAGGGAAGTGACTGGTCCTACAGTGTTAGTTAGGGAAGTGACTGGTCCTACAGTGTTAGTTAGGGGATTTGACTGGTCCTACAGCGTTAGTTAGGGGAAGTGACTGGTCCTACAGTGTTAGTTAAGGGAAGTGACTGGTCCTACAGTGTTAGGGGATTTGACTGGTCCTACAGCGTTAGTTAGGGAATTGACTGGTCCTACAGTGTTAGTTAGGGGAAGTGACTGGTCCTACAGTGTAAGTTAGGGGAAGTGACTGGTCCTACAGCGTTAGTTAGGGGAAGTAACTGGTCCTACAGTGTTAAGGGATTTGACTGGTCCTACAGCGTTAGTTAGGGAATTGACTGGTCCTACAGTGTTAGTTAGGGGATTTGACTGGTCCTACAGTGTAAGTTAGGGAATTGACTGGTCCTACAGTGTTAGTTAGGGGATTTGACTGGTCCTACAGCGTTAGTTAGGGGAAGTGACTGGTCCTACAGTGTTAGTTAGGGGATTTGACTGGTCCTACAGTGTTAGTTAGGGGATTTGACTGGTCCTACAGTGTCAGTTAGGGGAAGTAACTGGTCCTACAGTGTAAGTTAGGGGAAGTGACTGGTCCTACAGTGTTAGTTAGGGGAAGTGACTGGTCCTACAGTGTCAGTTAGGGGAAGTGACTGGTCCTACAGTGTTAGTTAGGGAAGTGACTGGTCCTACAGTGTTAGTTAGGGGAAGTGACTGGTCCTACAGTGTTAGTTAGGGAAGTGACTGGTCCTACAGTGTTAGTTAGGGAAGTGACTGGTCCTACATTGTTAGTTAGGGGAAGTGACTGGTCCTACAGTGTAAGTTAGGGGAAGTGACTGGTCCTACAGTGTTAGTTAGGGAAGTGACTGGTCCTACAGTGTTAGTTAGGAGATTTGACTGGTCCTACAGTGTTAGTTAGGGACGAACTGGTCCTACAGTGTAAATTAGGGAAGTAACTGGTCGTACAGTGTTAGTTAGGGGAAGTAACTGGTCCTACAGTGTAAGTTAGGGGATGTAACTGGTCCTACAGTGTAAGTTAGGGAAGTGACTGGTCCTACAGTGTTGGTTAGGGGATTTGACTGGTCCTACAGTGTTAGTTAGGGGAAGTAACTGGTCCTACAGTGTAAGTTAGGGGAAGTAACTGGTCCTACAGTGTAAGTTAGGGATTTGACTGATCCTACAGTGTTAGTTAGGGGGAAGTAACTGGTCCTACAGTGTTAGTTAGGGAGTGACTGGTCCTACAGTGTAAGTTAGGGGAAGTGACTGGTCCTACAGTGTTAGTTAGGGGAAGTGACTGGTCCTACCGTGTTAGTTAGGGGAAGTAACTGGTCCTACAGCATCAGTTAGGGGAAGTGACTGGTCCTACATCATCAGTTAGGGGAAGTAACTGGTCCTACAGTGTAAGTTAGGGAAGTGAATGGTCCTACAGCATCAGTTAGGGAAGTAACTGGTCCTACAGCATCAGTTAGGGGAAGTAACCGGTCCTACAGTGTTAGTTAGGCAAGTGACTGGTCCTACAGTGTTAGTTAGGGGAAGTGACTGGTCCTACAGTATCAGTTAGGGGAAGTGACTGGTCCTACAGCATCAGTTAGGGGAAGTAACTGGTCCTACAGTGTAAGTTAGGAAGTGACTGGTCCTACAGCATCAGTTAGGAAGTAACTGGTCCTACAGCATCAGTCAGGGAAGTAACTGGTCCTACAGTGTTAGTTAGGGAAGTGACTGGTCCTACAGTGTTAGTTAGGAAGTGACTGGTCCTACAGTGTTAGTTAAGGGAAGCACTGGTCCTACAGCATCAGTTAGGGGAAGTGACTGGTCCTACAGCATCAGTTAGGGGTAGTAACTGGTCCTACAGTGTAAGTTAGGGAAGTGACTGGTCCTACAGCATCAGTTAGGGAAGTAACTGGTCCTACAGCATCAGTTAGGGTAAGTAACTGGTCCTACAGTGTTAGTTAGGGAAGTGACTGGTCCTACAGTGTTAGTTAGGGAAGTGACTGGTCCTACAGTGTTAGTTAGGGAAGTGACTGGTCCTACAGTGTTAGTTAGGGAAGTGACTGGTCCTACAGTGTTAGTTAGGGGATTTGACTGGTCCTACAGCGTTAGTTAGGGGAAGTGACTGGTCCTACAGTGTTAGTTAAGGGAAGTGACTGGTCCTACAGTGTTAGGGGATTTGACTGGTCCTACAGCGTTAGTTAGGGAATTGACTGGTCCTACAGTGTTAGTTAGGGGAAGTGACTGGTCCTACAGTGTAAGTTAGGGGAAGTGACTGGTCCTACAGCGTTAGTTAGGGGAAGTAACTGGTCCTACAGTGTTAAGGGATTTGACTGGTCCTACAGCGTTAGTTAGGGAATTGACTGGTCCTACAGTGTTAGTTAGGGGAAGTGACTGGTCCTACAGTGTAAGTTAGGGGAAGTGACTGGTCCTACAGCGTTAGTTAGGGGAAGTAACTGGTCCTACAGTGTAAGTTAGGGAAAGTGACTGGTCCTACAGCGTTAGTTGGGGGAAGTGACTGGTCCTACAGTGTTAGTTAGGGGAAGTAACTGGTCCTACAGTGTAAGTTAGGGAAGTGACTGGTCCTACAGTGTTAGTTAGGGGATTTGACTGGTCCTACAGTGTTAGTTAGGGGAAGTAACTGGTCCTACAGTGTAAGTTAGGGGGAGTGACTGGTCCTACAGTGTAAGTTAGTGGAAGTGACTGGTCCTACAGTGTTAGTTAGGGGAAGTGACTGGTCCTACAGTGTTAGTTAGGGAAGTGACTGGTCCTACAGCATCAGTTAGGGGAAGTAACTGGTCCTACGGTGTAAGTTATGGAAGTGACTGGTCCTACAGTGTTAGTTAGGGAAGTGACTGGTCCTACAGCATCAGTTAGGGGAAGTAACTGGTCCGACAGCGTCAGTTAGGGGAAGTGACTGGTCCTACAGCATCAGTTATGGGAAGTAACTGGTCCTACAGTGTAAGTTAGGGAAGTGACTGGTCCTACAGCATCAGTTAGGGAAGTAACTGGTCCTAGAGCATCAGTTAGGGGAAGTAACCGGTCCTACAGTGTTAGTTAGGGAAGTGACTGGTCCTACAGTGTAAGTTAGGGGAAGTGACTGGTCCTACAGCATCAGTTAGGGGAAGTGACTGGTCCTACAGCATCAGTTAAGGGAAGTAACTGGTCCTACAGTCTAAGTTAGGGAAGTGACTGGTCCTACAGCATCAGTTAGGGAAGTAACTGGTCCTACAGCATCAGTCAGGGGAAGTAACTGGTCCTACAGTGTTAGTTAGGGAAGTGACTGGTCCTACAGTGTTAGTTAGGGAAGTGACTGGTCCTACAGTGTTAGTTGAGGGAAGTGACTGGTCCTACAGTGTTAGGGGATTTGACTGGTCCTACAGCGTTAGTTAGGGAATTGACTGGTCCTACAGTGTTAGTTAGGGGATTTGACTGGTCCTACAGTGTAAGTTAGGGGAAGTGACTGGTCCTACAGCGTTAGTTGGGGGAAGTGACTGGTCCTACAGTGTTAGTTAGGGAAGTAACTGGTCCTACAGTGTTAGTTAGGGGAAGTGACTGGTCCTACAGCGTTAGTTAGGGAAGTAACTGGTCCTACAGCATCAGTTAGGGGAAGTGACTGGTCCTACAGTGTTAGTTAGGGGATTTGACTGGTCCTACAGTGTAAGTTAGGGAATTGACTGGTCCTACAGTGTTAGTTAGGGGATTTCACTGGTCCTACAGCGTTAGTTAGGGGAAGTGACTGGCCCTACAGCGTTAGTTAGGGGAAGTAACTGGTCCTACAGTGTAAGTTAGGGAAGTGACTGGTCCCACAGTGTTAGTTAGGGGACGTGACTGATCCTACAGCGTCAGTTAGGGGAAGTGACTGGTCCTACAGCATCAGTTAGGGGAAGTAACTGGTCCTACAGTGTTAGTTAGGGGAAGTGACTGGTCCTACAGCGTTAGTTAGGGAAGTGACTGGTCCTACAGTGTTAGTTAGGGGCGTGATTGGTCCTACAGCATTAGTTAGGACGGACTGGTCCTACAGTGTTAGTTAGGGAAAGTTAGGGAAGTGACTGGTCCTACAGCGTTAGTTAGGGAAGTAACTGGTCCTACAGTGTTAGTTAGGGGAAGTGACTGGTCCTACAGCATCAGTTAGGGAAGTGACTGGTCCTACAATGTTAGTTAGGGGAAGTGACTGGTCCTACAGCGTTAGTTAGGGAAGTGACTGGTCCTACAGTGTTAGGGGGGGGTGGTTCTACAGTGGTATGGGGAAGTGACTGGTCCTACAGTGTTAGTTAGGGAAGTGACTGGTCCTACAGTGTTAGTTAGGGGAAGTGACTGGTCCTACAGTGTTAGGGGAGGGGTGGTTCTACAGTGTTATGGGGAAGTGACTGGTCCTACAGTGTTAGTTAGGGAAGTGACTGGTCCTACAGTGTTAGTTAGGGGAAGTGACTGGTCCTACAGCGTTAGTTAGGGAAGTGACTGGTCCTACAGTGTTAGGGGAGGGGTGGTTTCTACAGTGTTAGGGGAAGTGACTGGTCCTACAGTGTTAGTTAGGGGAAGTGACTGGTCCTACAGTGTTAGTTAGGGGAAGTGACTGGTCCTACAATGTTAGTTAGGGGAAGTGACTGATCCTACAGCGTCAGTTAGTGGAAGTGACTGGTCCTACAGTGTTAGGGGAGGGGGTGGTTCTACAGTGTTAGGGGGAGGGGGTGGTTCTACAGTGTTAGTTAGGGGAAGTGACTGGTCCTACAGTGTTAGGGGGAGGGGGTGGTTCTACAGTGTTATGGGGAAGTGACTGGTCCTACAGTGTTAGTTAGGGGAAGTGACTGGTCCTACAGCGTTAGTTAGGGGAAGTGACTGGTCCTACAGCGTCAGTTAGGGGAAGTGACTGGTCCTACAGTGTTAGTTGGGGGAAGTGACTGGTCCTAGAGTGTTAGTTAGGGAAGTAACTGGTCCTACAGTGTTAGTTAGGGGAAGTGACTGGTCCTACAGCGTTAGTTAGGGAAGTGACTGGTCCTACAGTGTTAGTTAGGGGAAGTGACTGGTCCTACAGTGTTAGTTAGGGGATTTGACTGGTCCTACAGTGTAAGTTAGGGAATTGACTGGTCCTACAGTGTTAGTTAGGGGATTTCACTGGTCCTACAGCGTTAGTTAGGGGAAGTGACTGGCCCTACAGCGTTAGTTAGGGGAAGTAACTGGTCCTACAGTGTAAGTTAGGGAAGTGACTGGTCCCACAGTGTTAGTTAGGGGACGTGACTGATCCTACAGCGTCAGTTAGGGGAAGTGACTGGTCCTACAGCATCAGTTAGGGGAAGTAACTGGTCCTACAGTGTTAGTTAGGGGAAGTGACTGGTCCTACAGCGTTAGTTAGGGAAGTGACTGGTCCTACAGTGTTAGTTAGGGGGCGTGATTGGTCCTACAGTGTTAGTTAGGGGACGTGACTGGTCCTACAGTGTTAGTTAGGGAAAGTTAGGGAAGTGACTGGTCCTACAGCGTTAGTTAGGGGAAGTAACTGGTCCTACAGTGTTAGTTAGGGGAAGTGACTGGTCCTACAGCGTTAGTTAGGGAAGTGACTGGTCCTACAATGTTAGTTAGGGAAGTGACTGGTCCTACAGCGTTAGTTAGGGGAAGTGACTGGTCCTACAGTGTTAGGGGGGGGTGGTTCTACAGTGGTATGGGGAAGTGACTGGTCCTACAGTGTTAGTTAGGGGAAGTGACTGGTCCTACAGTGTTAGTTAGGGGAAGTGACTGGTCCTACAGTGTTAGGGGGAGGGGGTGGTTCTACAGTGTTATGGGGAAGTGACTGGTCCTACAGTGTTAGTTAGGGGAAGTGACTGGTCCTACAGTGTTAGTTAGGGAAGTGACTGGTCCTACAGCGTTAGTTAGGGGAAGTGACTGGTCCTACAGTGTTAGGGGGAGGGGTGGTTCTACAGTGTTAGGGGAAGTGACTGGTCCTACAGTGTTAGTTAGGGGAAGTGACTGGTCCTACAGTGTTAGTTAGGGGAAGTGACTGGTCCTACAATGTTAGTTAGGGGAAGTGACTGATCCTACAGCGTCAGTTAGTGGAAGTGACTGGTCCTACAGTGTTAGGGGAGGGGGTGGTTCTACAGTGTTAGGGGGAGGGGGTGGTTCTACAGTGTTAGTTAGGGGAAGTGACTGGTCCTACAGTGTTAGGGGGGGGGTGGTTCTACAGTGTTATGGGGAAGTGACTGGTCCTACAGTGTTAGTTAGGGGAAGTGACTGGTCCTACAGCGTTAGTTAGGGGAAGTGACTGGTCCTACAGCGTCAGTTAGGGGAAGTGACTGGTCCTACAGTGTTAGTTGGGGGAAGTGACTGGTCCTAGAGTGTTAGTTAGGGAAGTAACTGGTCCTACAGTGTTAGTTAGGGGAAGTGACTGGTCCTACAGCGTTAGTTAGGGAAGTGACTGGTCCTACAGTGTTAGTTAGGGGAAGTGACTGGTCCTACAGTGTTAGTTAAGGGAAGTGACTGGTCCTACAGTGTTAGTTAGGGGAAGTGACTGGTCCTACAGTGTTAGTTAGGGGAAGTGACTGGTCCTACAGCGTTAGTTAGGGGAAGTGACTGGGCCTACAGTGTTAGGGGGAGGGGTGGTTCTACAGTGTTAGGGGAAGTGACTGGTCCTACAGTGTTAGTTAGGGGAAGTGACTGGTCCTACAGTGTTAGTTAGGGGAAGTGACTGGTCCTACAATGTTAGTTAGGGGAAGTGACTGGTCCTACAGCGTCAGTTAGTGGAAGTGACTGGTCCTACAGTGTTAGGGGAGGGGGTGGTTCTACAGTGTTAGGGGGAGGGGGTGGTTCTACAGTGTTAGTTAGGGGAAGTGACTGGTCCTACAGTGTTAGTTAGGGGAAGTAACTGGTCCTACAGTGTAAGTTAGGGAAGTGACTGGTCCTACAGTGTTAGTTAGGGGACGTGACTGATCCTACAGCGTCAGTTAGGGGAAGTGACTGGTCCTACAGCATCAGTTAGGGGAAGTAACTGGTCCTACAGTGTTAGTTAGGGGAAGTGACTGGTCCTACAGCGTTAGTTAGGGAAGTGACTGGTCCTACAGTGTTAGTTAGGGGGCGTGATTGGTCCTACAGTGTTAGTTAGGGGACGTGACTGGTCCTACAGTGTTAGTTAGGGAAAGTTAGGGAAGTGACTGGTCCTACAGCGTTAGTTAGGGGAAGTAACTGGTCCTACAGTGTTAGTTAGGGGAAGTGACTGGTCCTACAGCGTTAGTTAGGGAAGTGACTGGTCCTACAATGTTAGTTAGGGGAAGTGACTGGTCCTACAGCGTTAGTTAGGGGAAGTGACTGGTCCTACAGTGTTAGGGGGAGGGGGTGGTTCTACAGTGGTATGGGGAAGTGACTGGTCCTACAGTGTTAGTTAGGGGAAGTGACTGGTCCTACAGTGTTAGTTAGGGGAAGTGACTGGTCCTACAGTGTTAGGGGGAGGGGGTGGTTCTACAGTGTTATGGGGAAGTGACTGGTCCTACAGTGTTAGTTAGGGGAAGTGACTGGTCCTACAGTGTTAGTTAGGTGAAGTGACTGGTCCTACAGCGTTAGTTAGGGGAAGTGACTGGTCCTACAGTGTTAGGGGGAGGGGTGGTTCTACAGTGTTAGGGGAAGTGACTGGTCCTACAGTGTTAGTTAGGGGAAGTGACTGGTCCTACAGTGTTAGTTAGGGGAAGTGACTGGTCCTACAATGTTAGTTAGGGGAAGTGACTGGTCCTACAGCGTCAGTTAGTGGAAGTGACTGGTCCTACAGTGTTAGGGAAGGGGGTGGTTCTACAGTGTTAGGGGGGGGGTGGTTCTACAGTGTTAGTTAGGGGAAGTGACTGGTCCTACAGTGTTAGGGGGAGGGGGTGGTTCTACAGTGTTATGGGGAAGTGACTTGTCCTACAGTGTTAGTTAGGGAAGTGACTGGTCCTACAGCGTTAGTTAGGGAAGTGACTGGTCCTACAGCGTCAGTTAGGGAAGTGACTGGTCCTACATTGTTAGTTGGGGGAAGTGAATGGTCCTACAGTGTTAGTTAGGGAAGTAACTGGTCCTACAGTGTTAGTTAGGGGAAGTGACTGGTCCTACAGTGTTAGTTAAGGGAAGTGACTGGTCCTACAGTGTTAGTTAGGGAAGTGACTGGTCCTACAGTGTTAGTTAGGGAAGTGACTGGTCCTACAGCGTTAGTTAGGGAAGTGACTGGTCCTACAGTGTTAGGGGAGGGGTGGTTCTACAGTGTTAGGGGAAGTGACTGGTCCTACAGTGTTAGTTAGGGGAAGTGACTGGTCCTACAGTGTTAGTTAGGGGAAGTGACTGGTCCTACAATGTTAGTTAGGGGAAGTGACTGGTCCTACAGCGTCAGTTAGTGGAAGTGACTGGTCCTACAGTGTTAGGGGAGGGGGTGGTTCTACAGTGTTAGGGGGAGGGGGTGGTTCTACAGTGTTAGTTAGGGGAAGTGACTGGTCCTACAGTGTTAGGGGGAGGGGGTGGTTCTACAGTGTTATGGGGAAGTGACTGGTCCTACAGTGTTAGTTAGGGGAAGTGACTGGTCCTAGTGCGTTAGTTAGGGGAAGTGACTGGTCCTACAGCGTCAGTTAGGGGAAGTGACTGGTCCTACAGTGTTAGTTGGGGGAAGTGACTGGTCCTACAGTGTTAGTTAGGGAAGTAACTGGTCCTACAGTGTTAGTTAGGGGAAGTGACTGGTCCTACAGCGTTAGTTAGGGAAGTGACTGGTCCTACAGTGTTAGTTAGGGGAAGTGACTGGTCCTACAGTGTTAGTTAAGGGAAGTGACTGGTCCTACAGTGTTAGTTAGGGGAAGTGACTGGTCCTACAGTGTTAGTTAGGGGAAGTGACTGGTCCTACAGCGTTAGTTAGGGGAAGTGACTGGTCCTACAGTGTTAGGGGGAGGGGTGGTTCTACAGTGTTAGGGGAAGTGACTGGTCCTACAGTGTTAGTTAGGGGAAGTGACTGGTCCTACAGTGTTAGTTAGGGGAAGTGACTGGTCCTACAATGTTAGTTAGGGGAAGTGACTGGTCCTACAGCGTCAGTTAGTGGAAGTGACTGGTCCTACAGTGTTAGGGGAGGGGGTGGTTCTACAGTGTTAGGGGGAGGGGTGGTTCTACAGTGTTAGGGGAAGTGACTGGTCCTACAGTGTTAGTTAGGGGAAGTGACTGGTCCTACAGTGTTAGTTAGGGGAAGTGACTGGTCCTACAATGTTAGTTAGGGAAGTGACTGGTCCTACAGCGTCAGTTAGTGGAAGTGACTGGTCCTACAGTGTTAGGGAGGGGGTGGTTCTACAGTGTTAGGGGGTGGTTCTACAGTGTTAGTTAGGGGAAGTGACTGGTCCTACAGTGTTAGTTAGGGGAAGTAACTGGTCCTACAGTGTAAGTTAGGGAAGTGACTGGTCCTACAGTGTTAGTTAGGGGACGTGACTGATCCTACAGCGTCAGTTAGGGGAAGTGACTGGTCCTACAGCATCAGTTAGGGGAAGTAACTGGTCCTACAGTGTTAGTTAGGGGAAGTGACTGGTCCTACAGCGTTAGTTAGGGAAGTGACTGGTCCTACAGTGTTAGTTAGGGGGCGTGATTGGTCCTACAGTGTTAGTTAGGGGACGTGACTGGTCCTACAGTGTTAGTTAGGGAAAGTTAGGGAAGTGACTGGTCCTACAGCGTTAGTTAGGGGAAGTAACTGGTCCTACAGTGTTAGTTAGGGGAAGTGACTGGTCCTACAGTGTTAGTTAGGGGAAGTGACTGGTCCTACAATGTTAGTTAGGGGAAGTGACTGGTCCTACAGCGTCAGTTAGTGGAAGTGACTGGTCCTACAGTGTTAGGGGAGGGGGTGGTTCTACAGTGTTAGGGGGAGGGGGTGGTTCTACAGTGTTAGTTAGGGGAAGTGACTGGTCCTACAGTGTTAGGGGGAGGGGGTGGTTCTACAGTGTTATGGGGAAGTGACTGGTCCTACAGTGTTAGTTAGGGGAAGTGACTGGTCCTACAGCGTTAGTTAGGGGAAGTGACTGGTCCTACAGCGTCAGTTAGGGGAAGTGACTGGTCCTACAGTGTTAGTTGGGGGAAGTGACTGGTCCTACAGTGTTAGTTAGGGAAGTAACTGGTCCTACAGTGTTAGTTAGGGGAAGTGACTGGTCCTACAGTGTTAGTTAAGGGAAGTGACTGGTCCTACAGTGTTAGTTAGGGGAAGTGACTGGTCCTACAGTGTTAGTTAGGGGAAGTGACTGGTCCTACAGCGTTAGTTAGGGGAAGTGACTGGTCCTACAGTGTTAGGGGGAGGGGTGGTTCTACAGTGTTAGGGGAAGTGACTGGTCCTACAGTGTTAGTTAGGGGAAGTGACTGGTCCTACAGTGTTAGTTAGGGGAAGTGACTGGTCCTACAATGTTAGTTAGGGGAAGTGACTGGTCCTACAGCGTCAGTTAGTGGAAGTGACTGGTCCTACAGTGTTAGGGGAGGGGGTGGTTCTACAGTGTTAGGGGGAGGGGGTGGTTCTACAGTGTTAGTTAGGGGAAGTGACTGGTCCTACAGTGTTAGGGGGAGGGGGTGGTTCTACAGTGTTATGGGGAAGTGACTGGTCCTACAGTGTTAGTTAGGGGAAGTGACTGGTCCTACAGCGTTGGTTAGGGGAAGTGACTGGTCCTACAGCGTCAGTTAGCGGAAGTGACTGGTCCTACAGTGTTAGTTGGGGGAAGTGACTGGTCCTACAGTGTTAGTTAGGGAAGTAACTGGTCCTACAGTGTTAGTTAGGGGAAGTGACTGGTCCTACAGTGTTAAGGGATTTGACTGGTCCTACAGCGTTAGTTAGGGAATTGACTGGTCCTACAGTGTTAGTTAGGGGAAGTGACTGGTCCTACAGTGTAAGTTAGGGGAAGTGACTGGTCCTACAGCGTTAGTTAGGGGAAGTAACTGGTCCTACAGTGTAAGTTAGGGAAAGTGACTGGTCCTACAGCGTTAGTTGGGGGAAGTGACTGGTCCTACAGTGTTAGTTAGGGGAAGTAACTGGTCCTACAGTGTAAGTTAGGGAAGTGACTGGTCCTACAGTGTTAGTTAGGGGATTTGACTGGTCCTACAGTGTTAGTTAGGGGAAGTAACTGGTCCTACAGTGTAAGTTAGGGGGAGTGACTGGTCCTACAGTGTAAGTTAGTGGAAGTGACTGGTCCTACAATGTTAGTTAGGGGAAGTGACTAGTCCTACAGTGTTAGTTAGGGAAGTGACTGGTCCTACAGCATCAGTTAGGGGAAGTAACTGGTCCTACGGTGTAAGTTATGGAAGTGACTGGTCCTACAGTGTTAGTTAGGGAAGTGACTGGTCCTACAGCATCAGTTAGGGGAAGTAACTGGTCCGACAGCGTCAGTTAGGGGAAGTGACTGGTCCTACAGCATCAGTTATGGGAAGTAACTGGTCCTACAGTGTAAGTTAGGGAAGTGACTGGTCCTACAGCATCAGTTAGGGAAGTAACTGGTCCTAGAGCATCAGTTAGGGGAAGTAACCGGTCCTACAGTGTTAGTTAGGGAAGTGACTGGTCCTACAGTGTAAGTTAGGGGAAGTGACTGGTCCTACAGCATCAGTTAGGGGAAGTGACTGGTCCTACAGCATCAGTTAAGGGAAGTAACTGGTCCTACAGTCTAAGTTAGGGAAGTGACTGGTCCTACAGCATCAGTTAGGGAAGTAACTGGTCCTACAGCATCAGTCAGGGGAAGTAACTGGTCCTACAGTGTTAGTTAGGGAAGTGACTGGTCCTACAGTGTTAGTTAGGGAAGTGACTGGTCCTACAGTGTTAGTTAGGGGATTTGACTGGTCCTACAGCATCAGTTAGGGGAAATGACTGGTCCTACAGCATCAGTTAGGGGAAGTAACTTGTCCTACAGTGTAAGTTAGGGAAGTGACTGGTCCTACAGCATCAGTTATGGGAAGTAACTGGTCCTACAGTGTAAGTTAGGGAAGTGACTGGTCCTACAGCATCAGTTAGGGAAGTAACTGGTCCTAGAGCATCAGTTAGGGGAAGTAACCGGTCCTACAGTGTTAGTTAGGGAAGTGACTGGTCCTACAGTGTAAGTTAGGGGAAGTGACTGGTCCTACAGCATCAGTTAGGGGAAGTGACTGGTCCTACAGCATCAGTTAAGGGAAGTAACTGGTCCTACAGTCTAAGTTAGGGAAGTGACTGGTCCTACAGCATCAGTTAGGGAAGTAACTGGTCCTACAGCATCAGTCAGGGAAGTAACTGGTCCTACAGTGTTAGTTAGGAAGTGACTGGTCCTACAGTGTTAGTTAGGGAAGTGACTGGTCCTACAGTGTTAGTTAGGGATTTGACTGGTCCTACAGCATCAGTTAGGGGAAATGACTGGTCCTACAGCATCAGTTAGGGGAAGTAACTTGTCCTACAGTGTAAGTTAGGGAAGTGACTGGTCCTACAGCATCAGTCAGGGGAAGTAACTGGTCCTACAGTGTTAGTTAGGGAAGTGACTGGTCCTACAGTGTTAGTTAGGGAAGTGACTGGTCCTACAGTGTTAGTTAGGGGATTTGACTGGTCCTACAGCATCAGTTAGGGGAAATGACTGGTCCTACAGCATCAGTTAGGGGAAGTAACTTGTCCTACAGTGTAAGTTAGGGAAGTGACTGGTCCTACAGCATCAGTCAGGGGAAGTAACTGGTCCTACAGTGTTCGTTAGGGAAGTGACTGGTCCTACAGTGTTAGTTAGGGAAGTGACTGGTCCTACAGTGTTAGTTAGGGGATTTGACTGGTCCTACAGCGTTAGTTTGGGGAAGTGACTGGTCCTACAGTTTTAGTTGAGGGAAGTGACTGGTCCTACAGTGTTAGGGGATTTGACTGGTCCTACAGCGTTAGTTAGGGAATTGACTGGTCCTACAGTGTTAGTTAGGGGATTTGACTGGTCCTACAGCGTTAGTTAGGGGAAGTGACTGGTCCTACAGTGTAAGTTAGGGGAAGTGACTGGTCCTACAGCGTTAGTTGGGGGAAGTGACTGGTCCTACAGTGTTAGTTAGGGAAGTAACTGGTCCTACAGTGTTAGTTAGGGGAAGTGACTGGTCCTACAGCGTTAGTTAGGGAAGTAACTGGTCCTACAGCATCAGTTAGGGGAAGTGACTGGTCCTACAGTGTTAGTTAGGGGATTTGACTGGTCCTACAGTGTAAGTTAGGGAATTGACTGGTCCTACAGTGTTAGTTAGGGGACGTGACTGATCCTACAGCGTCAGTTAGGGGAAGTGACTGGTCCTACAGCATCAGTTAGGGGAAGTAACTGGTCCTACAGTGTTAGTTAGGGGAAGTGACTGGTCCTACAGCGTTAGTTAGGGAAGTGACTGGTCCTACAGTGTTAGTTAGGGGGCGTGATTGGTCCTACAGTGTTAGTTAGGGGACGTGACTGGTCCTACAGTGTTAGTTAGGGAAAGTTAGGGAAGTGACTGGTCCTACAGCGTTAGTTAGGGGAAGTAACTGGTCCTACAGTGTTAGTTAGGGGAAGTGACTGGTCCTACAGCGTTAGTTAGGAAGTGACTGGTCCTACAATGTTAGTTAGGGAAGTGACTGGTCTACAGCGTTAGTTAGGGGAAGTGACTGGTCCTACAGTGTTAGGGGGGGGTGGTTCTACAGTGGTATGGGGAAGTGACTGGTCCTACAGTGTTAGTTAGGGAAGTGACTGGTCCTACAGTGTTAGTTAGGGAAGTGACTGGTCCTACAGTGTTAGGGAGGGGTGGTTCTACAGTGTTATGGGGGAAGTGACTGGTCCTACAGTGTTAGTTAGGGAAGTGACTGGTCCTACAGTGTTAGTTAGGGAAGTGACTGGTCCTACAGCGTTAGTTAGGGAAGTGACTGGTCCTACAGTGTTAGGGGGAGGGGGTGGTTCTACAGTGTTAGGGAAGTGACTGGTCCTACAGTGTTAGTTAGGGAAGTGACTGGTCCTACAGTGTTAGTTAGGGAAGTGACTGGTCCTACAATGTTAGTTAGGGAAGTGACTGATCCTACAGCGTCAGTTAGTGGAAGTGACTGGTCCTACAGTGTTAGGGGAGGGGGTGGTTCTACAGTGTTAGGGGGAGGGGGTGGTTCTACAGTGTTAGTTAGGGGAAGTGACTGGTCCTACAGTGTTAGGGGGAGGGGGTGGTTCTACAGTGTTATGGGGAAGTGACTGGTCCTACAGTGTTAGTTAGGGGAAGTGACTGGTCCTACAGCGTTAGTTAGGGGAAGTGACTGGTCCTACAGCGTCAGTTAGGTGAAGTGACTGGTCCTACAGTGTTAGTTGGGGGAAGTGACTGGTCCTACAGTGTTAGTTAGGGAAGTAACTGGTCCTACAGTGTTAGTTAGGGGAAGTGACTGGTCCTACAGCGTTAGTTAGGGAAGTGACTGGTCCTACAGTGTTAGTTAGGGGAAGTGACTGGTCCTACAGTGTTAGTTAAGGGAAGTGACTGGTCCTACAGTGTTAGTTAGGGGAAGTGACTGGTCCTACAGTGTTAGTTAGGGGAAGTGACTGGTCCTACAGCGTTAGTTAGGGAAGTGACTGGTCCTACAGTGTTAGGGGAGGGGTGGTTCTACAGTGTTAGGGAAGTGACTGGTCCTACAGTGTTAGTTAGGGAAGTGACTGGTCCTACAGTGTTAGTTAGGGGGAAGTGACTGGTCCTACAATGTTAGTTAGGGGAAGTGACTGGTCCTACAGCGTCAGTTAGTGGAAGTGACTGGTCCTACAGTGTTAGGGGAGGGGGTGGTTCTACAGTGTTAGGGGGAGGGGGTGGTTCTACAGTGTTAGTTAGGGGAAGTGACTGGTCCTACAGTGTTAGTTAGGGGAAGTAACTGGTCCTACAGTGTAAGTTAGGAAGTGACTGGTCCTACAGTGTTAGTTAGGGGACGTGACTGATCCTACAGCGTCAGTTAGGGGAAGTGACTGGTCCTACAGCATCAGTTAGGGGAAGTAACTGGTCCTACAGTGTTAGTTAGGGGAAGTGACTGGTCCTACAGCGTTAGTTAGGGAAGTGACTGGTCCTACAGTGTTAGTTAGGGGAGTGATTGGTCCACTACAGTGTTAGTTAGGGGACGTGACTGGTCCTACAGTGTTAGTTAGGGAAAGTTAGGAAGTGACTGGTCCTACAGCGTTAGTTAGGGAAGTAACTGGTCCTACAGTGTTAGTTAGGGGAAGTGACTGGTCCTACAGCGTTAGTTAGGGAAGTGACTGGTCCTACAATGTTAGTTAGGGGAAGTGACTGGTCCTACAGCGTTAGTTAGGGGAAGTGACTGGTCCTACAGTGTTAGGGGGAGGGGGTGGTTCTACAGTGGTATGGGGAAGTGACTGGTCCTACAGTGTTAGTTAGGGAAGTGACTGGTCCTACAGTGTTAGTTAGGGAAGTGACTGGTCCTACAGTGTTAGGGGGGAGGGGGTGGTTCTACAGTGTTATGGGGAAGTGACTGGTCCTACAGTGTTAGTTAGGGAAGTGACTGGTCCTACAGTGTTAGTTAGGGAAGTGACTGGTCCTACAGCGTTAGTTAGGGAAGTGACTGGTCCTACAGTGTTAGGGAGGGGTGGTTCTACAGTGTTAGGGAAGTGACTGGTCCTACAGTGTTAGTTAGGGAAGTGACTGGTCCTACAGTGTTAGTTAGGGGAAGTGACTGGTCCTACAATGTTAGTTAGGGGAAGTGACTGGTCCTACAGCGTCAGTTAGTGGAAGTGACTGGTCCTACAGTGTTAGGGGAGGGGGTGGTTCTACAGTGTTAGGGGGAGGGGGTGGTTCTACAGTGTTAGTTAGGGGAAGTGACTGGTCCTACAGTGTTAGGGGGAGGGGGTGGTTCTACAGTGTTATGGGGAAGTGACTGGTCCTACAGTGTTAGTTAGGGGAAGTGACTGGTCCTACAGCGTTAGTTAGGGGAAGTGACTGGTCCTACAGCGTCAGTTAGGGGAAGTGACTGGTCCTACAGTGTTAGTTGGGGGAAGTGAATGGTCCTACAGTGTTAGTTAGGGAAGTAACTGGGTGTTAGTTAGGGGAGTGACTGGTCCTACAGTGTTAGTTAGGGAAGTGACTGGTCCTACAGTGTTAGTTAGGGGAAGTGACTGGTCCTACAGTGTTAGTTAGGGGAAATGACTGGTCCTACAGCGTTAGTTAGGGGAAGTGACTGGTCCTACAGTGTTAGGGAGGTGGTTCTACAGTGTTAGGGGAAGTGACTGGTCCTACAGTGTTAGTTAGGGAAGTGACTGGTCCTACAGTGTTAGTTAGGGAAGTGACTGGTCCTACAATGTTAGTTAGGGAAGTGACTGGTCCTACAGCGTCAGTTAGTGGAAGTGACTGGTCCTACAGTGTTAGGGGAGGGTGGTTCTACAGTGTTAGGGGAGGGTGGTTCTACAGTGTTAGTTAGGGAAGTGACTGGTCCTACAGTGTTAGGGGAGGGGTGGTTCTACAGTGTTATGGGGAAGTGACTGGTCCTACAGTGTTAGTTAGGGAAGTGACTGGTCCTACAGCGTTAGTTAGGGGTGACTGGTCCTACAGCGTCAGTTACTGGTCCTACAGCGTTAGTTAAAGGACTGGTCCTACAGTGTTAGTTAGGGAAGTAACTGGTCCTACAGTGTTAGTTAGGGGAAGTGACTGGTCCTACAGTGTTAGTTAGGAAGTGACTGGTCCTACAGTGTTAGTTAGGGAAGTGACTGGTCCTACAGTGTTAGTTAAGGAAGTGACTGGTCCTACAGTGTTAGTTAGGGGAAGTGACTGGTCCTACAGTGTTAGTTAGGGAAGTGACTGGTCCCTACAGCGTTAGTTAGGGAAGTGACTGGTCCTACAGTGTTAGGGGAGGGGGTGGTTCTACAGTGTTAGGGGAAGTGACTGGTCCTACAGTGTTAGTTAGGGGAAGTGACTGGTCCTACAGTGTTAGTTAGGGGAAGTGACTGGTCCTACAATGTTAGTTAGGGGAAGTGACTGGTCCTACAGCGTCAGTTAGTGGAAGTGACTGGTCCTACAGTGTTAGGGGAGGGGGTGGTTCTACAGTGTTAGGGGGAGGGGTGGTTCTACAGTGTTAGGGGAAGTGACTGGTCCTACAGTGTTAGTTAGGGAAGTGACTGGTCCTACAGTGTTAGTTAGGGGGAAGTGACTGGTCCTACAATGTTAGTTAGGGAAGTGACTGGTCCTACAGCGTCAGTTGAGTGGAAGTGACTGGTCCTACAGTGTTAGGGGGAGGGGGTGGTTCTACAGTGTTAGGGGTGGTTCTACAGTGTTAGTTAGGGAAGTGACTGGTCCTACAGTGTTAGTTAGGGAAGTAACTGGGTCCTACAGTGTAAGTTAGGAAGTGACTGGTCCTACAGTGTTAGTTAGGGACTTTGGACTGATCCTACAGCGTCAGTTAGGGAAGTGACTGGTCCTACAGCATCAGTTAGGGGGAAGTAACTGGTCCTACAGTGTTAGTTAGGGGAAGTGACTGGTCCTACAGCGTTAGTTAGGGAAAGTTAGGGAAGTGACTGGTCCTACAGCGTTAGTTAGGGGGAAATAACTGGTCCTACAGTGTTAGTTAGGGGAAGTGACTGGTCCTACAGTGTTAGTTAAGGGGGAAGTGACTGGTCCTACAATGTTTGTTAGGGAAGTGACTGGTCCTACAGCGACTCTGCTAGTGGAAGTGACTGGTCCTACAGTGTTAGGGGAGGGGTGGTTCTACAGTGTTAGGGGGAGGGGTGGTTCTACAGTGTTAGTTAGGGGAGTGACTGGTCCTACAGTGTTAGGGAGGTGGTTCTACAGTGTTATGGGGAAGTGACTGGTCCTACAGTGTTAGTTAGGGAAGTGACTGGTCCTACAGCGTTAGTTAGGGAAGTGACTGGTCCTACAGCGTCAGTTAGGGAAGTGACTGGTCCTACAGTGTTAGTTGGGGAAGTGACTGGTCCTACAGTGTTAGTTAGGGAAGTAACTGGTCCTACTGGTGTTAGTTAGGGAAGTGACTGGTCCTACAGTGTTAGTTAAGGAAGTGACTGGTCCTACAGTGTTAGTTAGGGGAAGTGACTGGTCCTACAGTGTTAGTTAGGGGAAGTGACTGGTCCTACAGCGTTAGTTAGGGGAAGTGACTGGTCCTACAGTGTTAGGGGGAGGGTGGTTCTACAGTGTTAGGGGAAGTGACTGGTCCTACAGTGTTAGTTAGGGAAGTGACTGGTCCTACAGTGTTAGTTAGGGAAGTGACTGGTCCTACAATGTTAGTTAGGGAAGTGACTGGTCCTACAGCGTCAGTTAGTGGAAGTAAATGGTCCTACAGTGTTAGGGGAGGGGTGGTTCTACAGTGTTGGGGGAGGGGGTGGTTCTGGTGTTAGTTAGGGGAAGTGACTGGTCCTACAGTGTTAGGGGGGGGGTGGGTCTACAGTGTTATGGGGGAAGTGACTGGTCCTACAGTGTTAGTTAGGGAAGTGACTGGTCCTGGCGTTAGTTAGGGGAAGTGACTGGTCCTACAGCGTCAGTTGGGGAAGTGACTGGTCCTACAGTGTTAGTTGGGGGAAGTGACTGGTCCTACAGTGTTAGTTAGGGAAGTAACTGGTCCTACAGTGTTAGTTAGGGGAAGTGACTGGTCCTACAGCGTTAGTTAGGGAAGTGACTGGTCCTACAGTGTTAGTTAGGGGAAGTGACTGGTCCTACAGTGTTAGTTAGGGGAAGTGACTGGTCCTACAGCGTTAGTTAGGGGAAGAGACTGGTCCTACAGTGTTAGGGGGAGGGGTGGTTCTACAGTGTTAGGGGAAGTGACTGGTCCTACAGTGTTAGTTAGGGGAAGTGACTGGTCCTAACGTGTTAGTTAGGGGAAGTGACTGGTCCTACAGTGTTAGTTAGGGGAAGTGACTGGTCCTACAGCGTCAGTTAGTGGAAGTGACTGGTCCTACAGTGTTAGGGGGAGGTGGTTCTACAGTGTTAGGGAGGGGTGGTTCTACAGTGTTAGTTGGGAAGTGACTGGTCCTACAGTGTTAGTTAGGGGAAGTAACTGGTCCTACAGTGTAAGTTAGGAAGTGACTGGTCCTACAGTGTTAGTTAGGGACGTGACTGATCCTACAGCGTCAGTTAGGGGAAGTGACTGGTCCTACAGCATCAGTTAGGGGAAGTAACTGGTCCTACAGTGTTAGTTAGAGAGGAAGTGACTGGTCCTACAGCGTTAGTTAGGGAAGTGACTGGTCCTACAGTGTTAGTTAGGGCGTGATTGGTCCTACAGTGTTAGTTAGGGACGTGACTGGTCCTACAGTGTTAGTTAGGGAAAGTTAGGGAAGTGACTGGTCCTACAGCGTTAGTTAGGGGAAGTAACTGGTCCTACAGTGTTAGTTAGGGGGAAGTGACTGGTCCTACAGCGTTAGTTAGGAAGTGACTGGTCCTACAATGTTAGTTAGGGGAAGTGACTGGTCCTACAGCGTTAGTTAGGGGAAGTGGCTGGTCCTACAGTGTTAGGGGAGGGGGTGGTTCTACAGTGGTATGGGGAAGTGACTGGTCCTACAGTGTTAGTTAGGGAAGTGACTGGTCCTACAGTGTTAGTTAGGGAAGTGACTGGTCCTACAGTGTTAGGGAG
>NW_027037914.1:0-23713 GCF_034236695.1 Oncorhynchus nerka | reverse complement strand
AGTATTGCTTCGTTCGGTTACCGTATTGCTACACTGTCCCCTGATACACTGTCCCCTGATACACTGTCCCCTGATACACTGTCCGTCCCCTGATACACTGTCTGTCCCCTGATACACTGTCTCCCCTGATACACTGTCTGTCCCCTGATACACTGTCCCCTGATACACTGTCTGTCCCCTGATACACTGTCCCCTGATACACTGTCCCCTGATACACTGTCCCCTGATACACTGTCTGTCCCCTGATACACTGTCGCCCCTGATACACTGTCGTCCCTGATACACTGTCCTCCTGATACACTGTCCCCCTGATACACTGTCGCCCTGATACACTGTCTGTCCCTGATACACTGTCCCCTGATACACTGTCCCCTGATACACCTGTCCCCTGATACACTGTCCCCTGATACACTGTCTCCTGATACACTGTCCCCTGATACACTGTCGTCCTCTGATACACTGCTGTCCCCTGATACACTGTCCCCCTGATACACTGTCCCCCTGATACACTGTCCCCCTGATACACTGTCTCCCTGATACACTGTCCCCTGATACACTGTTCCCCTGATACACTGGTCTGGTCCCCTGACACTGTCCCCTGATACACTGTCTGTCCCCTGACACTGTCCCCCCGATACACTGTCTGTCCTGATCCACTGTCCCCTGATACACTGTCTCTGACACTGTCCCCCCTGATACACTGTCCCCTGATACACTGTCCTCTGATACTCTCCGGATATAATGTCCCCTGATACACCGTCCCCTGATACATTGTCTGTCCTCTGATACACTGGTTCCCCCTGATCCTGACACTGTCCCTGATACACTGTCTGTCCCCTGACACACTGTCCCCGATACACTGTCTTTCCCCTGATACACAGTCTGTCCCCTGATACACTGTCCCCTGATACACTGTCTGTCCCCTGATACACTGTCCCTGACACTGTCCCTGATACACTGTCTGTCCTGATACACTGTCTGTCCCCTGATACACCGTCCCCTGATACACCCCCAATACACTGTCTGTCCCCCCTCTGACACACTGTCCCCTGATACACTGTCTTTCCCCCTGATACACTGTCCCTGATAACATGTCCTGACAATCTGTCCCCTGATACACTGTCCCCTGATACACTGTCCTCCCTGATACACTGTCCCCTGATACACTGTCCCCCTGATAACCTGTCCGGTGATGCACTGTCCCCATGATACCTGTCACCTGATACATCTGTCCCTGATACACTGTCCCCCTGATACACTGTCCCCCTGATACATCCCCTGATTCCCCTGATACACCGTCTGTCCCCCCGATACACTGTCCCCCTGATGCACTCCGTCACCGTCCCCCCTGATACACTGTCCCTGATACACTTTGTACACTGTCCCCTCTGAAACACTGTTCCCCTGATACACTGTCTGTCCCCTCGATACACTGTCTGTCCCTGATACATGGTCTGTCTGATTACACTATACACTGTCTGATACACTGTCCCCTGATACACTGTCCCCGATACCTGTCACCTGATACACTGTCCCTGATACATTTGTCCTGATACACTGTCTGATCCCTGACACACTGTCCCCTGACATACCGTCCCTGATACACTGTCTGTCCCCCATACACTGTCCCCTGATACACTGTTCCCTGATACATTGTCCCCTGTCCCTGATGCATTTGTCCCTGATCTCCTGACACTGTCTGATCCCCTGATACACTGTCCCTGATACACTGTCTGTCCCTGATACACTGTCCCCTGATACACCGTCTGTCCTGACACCGTCCCCGACACTGTCCCCTGATACACCCTGATACACTGACATCCCCTGATACACTGTTTCCCCTGATACACTGTCCTCTGATCACTCTCCTGGATATACTTCTCGACACTCCCCTGATACACTGTCTGTCCCCTGATCCACTGTCCCTGATACACTGTCTCGACACTGTCCCCATCGTCCCGACACTGTCCACTGAGCATTGATACACTGTCCCCCTGAATACACTGTTCCCGATACACTCCCCCTGTCTGTCCCCCATAACCCGATACACTGTCCCCTGATACACTGATAACTGTCCCTGATACACTGTCCCCTGATACACTGTCCCCCCTCTGATACTGTCCCCTGATACACTGTCCCCTGATACACTGTCCCCTGATACACTGTCTGTCCCCTGATACACTGTCTGTCCTGATACACTGTCCCCTGATGCACTGTCCCCTGATCACTGTCCCCTGACCTGTCCCCTGATACACTGTCCCCTGATACACCGTCTGATCCCCTGATACACTGTCCCCTGATCACTGTCCCTGATACACTGTCCCCTGATACACTGTCCCCTGATACTGTCCCCCTTGAAACACTGTCCCCCTGATACACTGTCCCCTGATACACTGTCTGTCCCCTGATACACTGTCCCCTGATGCCTGACTGTCCCTGATCACTGTCCCCAGATGCATGATACACTGTCCCCTGATACACTGTCCCCTGATACATCAGTCCCCCTGATACACTGTCCCCTGATGCACTGTCTGTCCTGATGCACTGTCCCCTGATACACTGTCTGTCCCTGATACACTGTCCCCTGATACACTGTCCCCTGATACACTGTCTGTCCCCTGATCTGTCCCTGATACACTGTCTGTCCCTGATACACTGTCTTTCCCCCTGATACACTGTCTGTCCCCCCCGATACACTGTCTGACACCCCCCGATACACTGTCTGTCCTGATACATCATGTCCCCTGATACACTGTCCCTGACACTGTCTCCCTGATGCACTGTCCCCCCTGATGCACTGTCTGTCCCCTGATGCACTGTCTGTCCCCTGATGTCCCCCCTGACTGTCTGTCCCCTGATACACTGTCCCCCTGATACACTGTCCCCTGATACACTGTCCCTGATACACTGTCCCCTGAGACACTGTATACTGTCCCCTGACACATTGTCCCCGATCATTGTCTGGTCCTGATACACTGTCTGTCCCCTGATCATGGTCTGTCCCCTGATAACCTGTCCCCTGATACACTGTCCTGATACACTTCCCTGATGCACTGTCCCCCTGATACACTGTCCCCTGATACACTGTCCCCTGATACACTGTCCTGGGCACCCCCGATACACTGTCCCTGACATTGTCCCCCGATACACTTTCCCTGACACACTGTCCCCTGATACACTGTCCCCTGATGCCTGTCCCTGATGCACTGTCTGTCCCCTGATACACTGTCCCCTGATGCACTGTCTGTCCCCTGATGCACTGTCCCCTGATCACTGTCTGTCCTGATACACTGTCCCCTGATGCACTGTCTGTCCCCTGATACACTGTCCCCCTGATACACTGTCCCCTGATACACTGTCCCCCTGATACACTGTCCCCCTGATGCACTGTCCCCTGATGCACTGTCTGTCCCTGATACACTGTCCTGATACACTGTCCCTGATACACTGTCCCCTGATACACTGTCCCCCTGATGCCCGACACCCCTCTGATACACTGTCTGTCCCCTGACACTGTCCCCCTGATACACCGTCTGTCCTGATGACACTGTCCTGATGCACTGTCCCCTGATGCACTGTCCCCCTGATCCCTGATACACTGTCCCCTGATGCACTGTCTGTCCCCTGATGCACTGTCCCCTGATACACTGTCTGTCCCCGACACACCGTCCCTGATACACTGTCCCCTGATGCACCGTCCACCGACACCGTCCCCCCCCTGACACTGTTGATCACCGTCCCCTGATACACTGTCCCCAATACACTGTCCCCTGACACACTGTCCCCCTGACACACTGTCCCTGATAACCTGTCCCCTGATACACTGTCCCCTGATAACATGTCCCCCTGATAACCTGTCCCTGATACACTGTCCCCTGATACACTGTGATCACTGTCCCTGATACACTGTCCTCTGCTGTCCCTGATACACTGTCCCCCCTGATAGTCCCGTCACTGTCCCCTGATACACTGTCCCCTGATACACTGTCTGTCCCCTGATACACTGTCCCCTGATACACTGTCCCTGATACACCTGATACACTGTCCTCTGATACACTGTCCCCTGATACACTGATACACTGTCCCCTGATACACTGTCCCCTGATAGCACTGTCTGTCCCCTGATGTCCCCTGACACTTGTCCCCTGATACACACCAAGGTGGCTGTCCCTGATACACTGTCCCCTGATACACTGTCCTCTGACACCCTCCTGATGATACCTGTCCCCCTGATACACTGTTTCCCTGATACACTGTCCCCCTGATCCTGTCCCCGATACATTGTCCCTGATGCACTGTCTGTCCCCTGATACACTGTCCCCTGATACACTGTCTCCTGATACACTGTCCCCTGACACACTGTCCCCGATACACTGTCCCCTGATACACTGTTCCCCCTGAAACACTGTCCCCTGATACACTGTCAGTCCCCTGACATACACTGTCCCCTCCCCGATGCACTGTCTTCGACACCGTCCTCTGATGCCGTCCCCCGACTGTCCCCTGATACACTGTCTGTCCCTGATACACTGTCCCTGTCCTGATCCCCCCGATACACTGTCTGACACCCCCCGACACACTGTCCCCTGATAACTGTCCCTGATACACTGTCACCCTGACCGTCCCCCTGATACACTGCATCCCCGATACACTGTCCCCCTGATAACCTGTCCCCCGGATACACTGTCCCCATGATACACTGTCACCTGATACACTGTCTGTCCCCTGATACACTGTCCCCCCGATGCACTGTCCTGATGCACTGTCCCCCTGATACATTGTCCCCTGACTGTCCCCTAGTCCTCTGATACACTGTCTGTCCCCTGATACACTGTCCCCTGATACACCCCCCGACACCGTGATGCACTGTCTGTCCCATGATACACTGGTCTGTCCCCTGATACACTGTCCCTGATACACTGTCTTCTGATACACTGTCCCCTGATACACTGTCCCCCTGATACACTCCCCCTGATACACTGTCCCCCCTGATACACTGTCCCTGATACACTTCCCCATGATACACTGTCCCTGATACACTGTCCCCTGATATACTGTCCCCTGATACACTGTCCCCTGTCCCCTGATACACTGTCCCCCGATACACCGTTCACTGGCTACACTGTTCCACCTCCCCCGATACACTGTCTGTCCCTGATACATTCCCCGATCACTGCCTGATGCACTGTCTGTCCCTGATATACTGTCCCCTCCCCCGATACACTGTCTCCTGATACACTCTGTCCCCTGACACCTGTCCCCCCACTGATACACTGTTCCCCTGATGCACTGTCCCCGATCACCCCTCTGATGCACTCCCCGTTCCCCTGATGCACTGTCAGTCCCCTGATACACTGTCCCCTGATACACTGTCCCCTGATGTCCCCTGATACACTGTCCCTGATCCCCGACACACTGTCTCCTGATACACTGTCCCCTGATCACTGTCCCCTGATACACTGTCCCCCTGATACACTCCTCTGATCTGTCCCCTGATGCACTGTCCCCCGATACACAATCTGTCCCCATGATGCCTGTCCCCTGACACATTGTCCCCGACACTGATCTGTCCCTGATACACTGTCCTGATGCACTGTCCCCGATACACTGTCCCCACTGTCCCCATGATACACACCGATGTCCCCGGTCCCCGATACACTGTCCCCATGATACACTGTCCTGATGCACTTCTGATACACTGTCCCTGATACACTGTTCCCCGATGATGCACTGTCGTCCCCTGATACACTGTCCTCTTGATGCATTTGTCCCCTGATACACTGTCCCTGATACATGTCCTGATACACTGTCCCCTGATACACTGTCCCCTGATACACTGTCCTGATACATTGTCCCCTGATACACTGTCTGTCCCCTGATCCACTGTCCCCCTGATACACTGATCACTGTCCCCTGATACACTGTCCCCCCTGACACCGTTCCCTGATACACTGTCTGTCCCCTGATACATTGTCCCTGATGCACTGTCTGATACACCCTCTGATACACTGTCCCCTGATACACTGTCCCCCCTGATACACTGTCTCCCTGATACACTGTCCCCGATACACTGTCCTCTGATACACTTCCCTGATGCACTGTCTGTCCTGACACCCTCTGATACACTGTCCCCCTGATATACACTGTCTGTTCCCCTGATACACTGTCTGTCCCCCTCTGATACACTGTCCCCCGGATATACCGTCCCCCCTGACACACTGTCCCCTGATAATGTCTGTCCCCTGTCTGTCCTGTCCCTGATACACTGTCTCCTGTCCTCTGATACACTGTCCCCTGATACACTGTCCCCCTGATGCCCCTGTTCCCCTGATAACCTGTCCCGTGATACACTGTCTGATCCCTGATGCACTGTCCCCTGATGCCCCTGATACACTGTCTGTCCCCAGACACATTGTCCCCTGACACACTGTCCCCCCTGATGCACTGTCCCCTGATCCCATCACCTGATGCACTGTCCCCTGATACACTGTCCCCTGATACACTGTCCCTGATGCACTGTCCCCTGATGCACTGTCCCCTGATGCACTGTCCCCCTGATACACTGTCCCCCTGATGCACTGTCTGTCCCCTGATACACTGTCCCACTGTCCCCGACACCGTCCCCTGATACACTGTCCCTGATGCACTGTCCCCCCTGATACTGTCTGATCCCCCTGATGCACTGTCCCCCTGATGCACTGTCCCTGATGCACTGTCTGTCCCCTGATGCACTGTCCCCTGATGCCCCCGATAACCTGTCCTGCTGATGCACTGTCCCCATGATACCTGTCTCCTGATCACTGTCCCCCTGATACACTGTCCCCTGATGCACTGTTCCCTGATGCACTCTTGATCTGTCCTGATGCACTGTCCCCTGATGCACTCACCTGATCACTGTCCTGATGCACTGTCCCCTGATGCACTGTCCCTGATGCACTGTCCCCTGACACCCTGATACACTGTCCCCTGAGTGCACTGTCACCTGATGCACTGTCTGACTGTCCCCTGATACACTGTCTGTCCCCTGACTGTCTGTCCCCCCTGATGTCCCCCCTCTGATACACTGTCCCCTGATGCACTGTCTGTCCTGAGTGCACATTGTCCCTGTGTCTGTCCCCTGATACACTGTCCCCCTGTCACTGTCCCCCTGATACACTGTCCTCTGACACTGTTCCCCTGTCCCCATGATGCACTGTCTGTCCCCTGATGCACTGTCCCCTGATACACTGTCCCCCTGATGTCCCCTGATACACCTTCCGATACACCGTCCCCTGATACACTGTCCCCTGATGCACTGTCCCTGATACACTGTCCCCCTAATAATGTCCCCTGATACACTGTCCCCCATGACACGTCCCACCTGTCCCCTGATACACTGTCCCCTGATGCACTGTCTGTCTCTGATACACTGTCCCCTGATAACTGTCCCCTGACACTGTCCCCCCTGATACACTGTCCCCTGATCCCCTGATACACCCCCTGATAACTGCCCTGAGATACACTGTCCTGATGCTCCTGACACTCGTCCCCGATGCACCGTTCCTGATACACCGTCTGGTGTAATCTTTCCCTGATACACTGTCTGTCCCCTGATACACTGTCCCCTGATACACTGTCCCTGATACACTGTCCCCTTATACACTGTCCCCCCTGATGCACTGTCCTCTGATCACTGTCTGTCCCCTGATGACACTGTCTGTCCCTCTGACACTGTCTCCCCTGATGCACTGTCTGTCCTGATACACTGTCCCCTGATGCACAGTCCCTGATGCACTGTCCCTGATGCACTGTCTGTACACTGTCCCCTGATCCACTGTCTGTCCGTGATACACTGTCCCCATGATACACTGTCTGTCCCCTGATGCACTGTCCCTGATACACTGTCCCCTGACACACTCACTGATACACTGTCCTGATGCACTGTCTCCTGATACACTGTCCCCATACACTGTCTGTCCCCTGATCATGGTCTGTCCCCGATGCACTGTCCCCGATACACTGTTCCTGACACTGTCTGTCCCTGATACATTTGTCCCTGATGCACTGATGATACACTCCCCGATGCACTGTCCCCCGATACACCGTCCCCGACACTGTCCCCTGATATACTGTCCCTGATACACTGTCTCCTGATGCATTTGTCCCCGATACACTGTCCCCTGATACATTGCTCCCCTGATGCACTGTCTGTCCCCTGATCACCCCTGACCCCTGATGCACTGTCCCCCCGATACACCGTCCTGATCACCCTGATGCACTGTCTGTCCCCTGACCTGTCCCTGATACACTGTCTGTCCCCTGACACACTGTCCCCTGATACACTGTCCCCTGATACACTGTCTGTCCCCTGATACACTGTCCTCTGATACACTGTCCTCTGATATACTGTCCCCTGATACACATTGTCCTGATGCACTGTCTGTCCCCTGATACACTGTCCCCTGATACTGTCCCCTGATACACTGTCCCCTGATGCACTGTCCCACTGTCCCTGATGCACTCTGTCCCCTGATGCACTGTCCCCTGATGCATTGTCCCCCTGATGCCTGTCCCCTGATACACTCCCCGATCACTGTCCCCTGATAACCTGTCCCCCTGATACACTGTCCCCTGATACACTGTCCCCTGATATACCTGTCCCCCGACACTGTCCTGATGCCTGTCCCCTGATACACTGTCCCCTGATGTCCCCGATGGCTGTCCCCTGATACATTGTCCCCCTGATACACTGTCTGTCCCCTGATGCACTGTCCCCCTGATACACTGTCTGTCCCCTGATGCACTGTCCCCCCTGATACACTGTTGTTCCTGATGCACTGTCTGTCCTGATACATTGTCCCCTGATGCACTGTCTGTCCCCTGATACACTGTCCCCCTGATACACTGTCTCCTGATACACTGTCCTGATACACTGTCCCCTGATACACTGTCCCCTGATGTCCCTGTTCCCCTGATACACTGTCCCCTGACACACCGTCCTGATACACTTTCGTCCCCTGTCCCCCTGATACACTGTCTGTCAGTCCCCTGATACATCCTGATCCCCCTGATACACTGTGTCCCTGATACACTGTCTGTCCCCTGATGCACTGTCTGTCCCTGATGCACTGTCTGTCCCTGATACACTGTCCCCTGATACACTGTCCCCTGATACACTGTCCCCTGATACACTGTCCCCCCTGATACACTGTCCCCCGATACACTGTCTGTCCCCTGATACACTGTCCCACCCCCGACAAACACTGTCTGATACACTGTCCTGATACACTGTCCCCCTGATCACCCCCCTGACACTGTCCCTGTCACTGTCCCCTGATACACTTTCCTGATACACTGTCCCCGATCTGTCCCCCCTGATACACTGTCCCTGATGCACTGTCTGTCCCCCGATACACTGTCCCCCCTGATACACTGTCCCCTGATACACTGTCCCCCTGATACACTGTCCCCCTGAATGTCCCCTGACACTGTCCCCTACACTGTCCTGATACACTGTCCCCTGATGCACTGTCCCCTGATGCCCGTCCCCTGGATACACTGTCCCTGACACATTGTCCCCCTGATACACTGTCTGTCCCACTGATACACTGTCCCCTGATACACTGTCCCCTGATCCACTGTCTGTCCCCTGATACACTGTCCCCTGATACACTGTCACCTGATACACTGTCCCCCTGATATACTGTCCCCTGATACACTGTCCCCCTGATACACTGTCTGTCCCCTGATACACTGTCCCCTGATACACTGTCACCTGTCACTGTCCCCTGATACACTGTCCCCTGATACACTGTTCCCCTGATCACTGTCCCCCTGATACACTGTCCCCCTGATACACTGTCCCCCTGATACACTGTCCCCTGATAACTGTCTGACCCCCCGATACACTGTCCCCCTGATACACTGTCCCCTGATACACTGTCCCCGATACACTGTCTGTTCCCCTGATACACTGTCTGGCCTGATACACTGTCCCCTGATACATTGTCCCCTGATACACTGTCCCCCGATATACTGTCCTGATACACTGTCCCCCTGATACACTGTCTGTCCCTGATACACTGTCCCCTGATACACTGTTCCTAGTGATACTGTCCCCCTCTGATACACTGTCTGTCCCCTGATACACTGTCCCCCTGATACACTGTCCCCTGATACCTGTCCCCTGATACACTGTCCCCTGATACACTGTCCCTGATGCACTGTCCCCCTGATACACTGTCCTCTGATCCTGTTCCTGATACACTGTCTGTCCCCTCTGATACACTGTCCCTGATACACTGTCCCCCTGATACACTGTCCCCCTGATAACTGTCTCACTGTCCCCTGATACACTGTCCCCTGATACACTGTTCCCCTGATACACTGTCTGTCCCTGATACATGTCTCCCCTGATACACTGTCTGTCCCCTGATACACTGTCCCCTGATACACTGTCTGTCCTGATACACTGTCCCCATGATACACTGTCCCCTGATACACTGTCCCCTGATACACTGTCTGTCCCCTGATACATTGTCCCCTGATACACTGGCTGTCCCCTGATACACTGTCCCCCTGATACACTGTCTGTCCCCTGATACACTGTCCCCCTGATACACTGTTCCCCTGATACACTGTCTGTCCCCTGATACACTGTCCCCTGATACACTGTCTGTCCCCTGATACACTGTCCCCCTGATACACTGTCCCCTGATACACTGTCCCCCTGATACACTGTCCCCTGATACACTGTCTGATACACTGTCCCCGGATACACTGTCTGTCCCTGATACACTGTCCCCTGATACACTGTCCCTGATACACTGTCCCCCTGATACACTGTCCCCTGATACACTGTCCCCTGATACCCCCCTGATACACTGTCCCCTGATACACTGTCTCCCTGATACACTGTCCCCTGATACACTGTCTGTCCCCTGATACACTGTCCCCTGATACACTGTCTCCTGATACACTGTCCCCCTGATACACTGTCCCCCTGATACACTGTTCCCCTGATACACTGTCTGTCCCCTGATACACTGTCCCCCTGATACACTGTCCCCCTGATACACTGTCCCCCTGATACACTGGCTGACACCCCTGATACACTGTCCCCTGATACACTGTCCCTGATCCCCTGATACACTGTCCCCCTGATACACTGTCCCCTGATACACTGTCCCCTGATACACTGTCCCCTGATACACTGTCTGTCCCCTGATACACTGTCCCCCCTGATACACTGTCCCCTGATACACTGTCCCCCTGATAACCTGTCCCCCTGATACACTGTCCCCCTGATACACTGTCCCCTGATACACTGTCCCCTGATACACTGTCTGTCCCCTGATACACTGTCTGTCCCCTGATACACTGTCCCCCTGATACACTGTCCCCTGATACACTGTCCCCTGATACACTGTCTGTCCCCTGATACACTGTCCCCCTGATACACTGTTCCCCTGATAACCTGTCCCGTGATACACTGTCCCCATGATACACTGTCCCCTGATACACTGTCCCCTGATACACTGTTCCCCTGATACACTGTCTGTCCCCTGATACATTGTCCCCTGATACACTGTCTGTCCCCTGATACATTGTCCCCTGATACACTGTCTGTCCCCTGATACACTGTCCCCTGATACACTGTCTCCTGATACACTGTCCCCCTGATACACTGTCCCCCTGATACACTGTTCCCCTGATACACTGTCTGTCCCCTGATACACTGTCCCCCTGATACACTGTCTGTCCCCTGATACACTGTCCCCCTGATACACTGTCTGTCCCCTGATACACTGTCCCCTGATACACTGTCCCCTGATACACTGTCCCCTGATACACTGTCCCCCTGATACACTGTCCCCCTGATACACTGTCCCCTGATACACTGTCTGTCCCCTGATACACTGTCTGTCCCCTGATACACTGTCCCCTGATACACTGTCCCCCCTGATACACTGTCCCCTGATACACTGTCCCCTGATACACTGTCCCCTGATACACTGTCCCCTGATACACTGTCCCCTGATACTGTGTCCCTGATATACTGTCCCCTGATACACTGTCCCCTGATACACTGTCCCCCTGATGCCTGTCCCCCTGATACACTGTCCCCTGATACACTGTCCCCCTGATACACTGTCCCCCTGATACACTGTCCCCTGATACACTGTCTCCCGATACACTGTCCCCTGATGCACTGTCCCCTGATACACTGTCCCCTGATACACTGTCTGTCCCTGATACACTGTCCCCTGATACACTGTCCCCCCCTGATACACTGTCCCCCTGATACACTGTCTGTCCCCTGATACACTGTCCCCTGATACACTGTCTGTCCCCTGATACACTGTCCCCTGATACACTGTCTGTCCTGATACACTCCCCTGATACACTGTCCCCTGATACACTGTCCCCTGATACACTGTCTGTCCCCTGATACACTGTCCCCCACTGTTCCCTGATACACTGTCTGTCCCCCCCTGATACACTGTCCCTGATACACTGTCCCCTGATACACTGTCCCCTGATACACTGTCCCCCCGGATACACTGTCCCCTGATACACTGTCCCCTGATACACTGTCCCCCTGATACACTGTCCCCTGATACACTGTCTGTCCCCTGATACACTGTCCCCTGATACACTGTCTGTCCCCTGATACACTGTCCCCTGATACACCTGATACACTGTCCCCCTGATACACTGTCCCCCTGATACACTGTCCCCTGATACACTGTCCCCCCTGATAACTGTCCCCGATACACTGTCCCCATGATACACTCAGTCCCCTGATACACTGTCCCCTGATCTGTCCCCATTGTCCCTGATACACTGTCTGTCCCCTGATACACTGTCCCCTGACACTGTCCTTTGATCCCCTGATACACTGTCCCCTGATACACTGTCTGTCCCTGATACACTGTCCCCCCTGATACACTGTCCTGATAACCTGTCCCCTGATACACTGTCCCCATGATACACTGTCCCTGATACACTGTCCCCTGATACACTGTTCCCTGATACACTGTGTCCCCTGATACACTGTCCCCCTGATACACTGTCTGTCCCCTGATACATTGTCCCCCTGATACACTGTCTGTCCCCTGATACACTGTCCCCTGATACACTGTCCCTGATACACTGTCCCCTGATACACTGTCCCCTGATACACTGTCCCCTGATACACTGTCCCTGATACCCCTGATACACTGTCCCCCTGATACACTGTCTGTCCCCCCCGATACACTGTCCCCTGATACACTGTCTGTCCCCTGATACACTGTCCCCCTGATACACTGTCCCCCTGATACACTGTCCCCTGATACACTGTCCCCCTGATACACTGTCCCCTGATACTGTCCCCGATACACTGTCCCCCTGATACACTGTCTGTCCCTGATACACTGTCCCCCTGATACACTCCCCTGTCCCCTGATACACTGTCCCCCTGATACACTGTCTGTCCCCTGATACACTGTCCCCCTGATACACTGTCCCCTGATACACTGTCCCCCTGATACACTGTCCCCGACACACTGTCCCCTGGATACACTGTCCCCTGATACACTGTCCCCTGATACACTGGGTCTGTCCCCTGATACACTGTCCCTGATACACTGTCTGTCCCCCCGATACACTGTCCCCTGATACATTGTCTGTCCCCCCGATACACTGTCCCCCTGTCCCCTGATACACTGTTCCCCTGATACACTGTCTGTCCCCTGATACACTGTCCCCCTGATGCACTGTCTGTCCCTGATACACTGTCCCCGATACACTGTCTGTCCCCTGATACACTGTCCCCCTGATACACTGTCCCCCTGATACACTGTCCCCTGATAACACTGTCCCCTGATACACTGACACACCCTGATATAACCTGTCCCCTGATACACTGTCCCCTGATACACTGTCCCCCCTGATACACTGTCCCCTGATACACTGTCCCCTGATACACCCCCTGATACACTGTCTGTCCCCTGATACACTGTCTGTCCCCTGATACACTGTCCCCTGATACACTGTTGTCCCCTGATAACTGTCTGTCCCCTGATACACTGTCCCCCTGATACACTGTCTGTCCCCATTGTGATACACTGTCTGTCCCTGATACACTGTCCCCTGATACACTGTCTGTCCCTGATACACTGTCCCCTGATACACTGTCTGTCCCCTGATACATTGTCCCCTGATACACTGTCTGTCCCCTGGATACACTGTCTCCCCTGATACACTGTCCCCTGATACACTGTCCCCCTGATACACTGTCCCCTGATACACTGTCCCCTGATACACTGTCTGTCCCCTGATACACTGTCTGATCCACTGTCTGTCCCCTGATACACTGTCCCCTGATACACTGTCTGTCCCCTGATACACTGTCCTGACACTGTCCCCTGATACACTGTCCCCCTGATACACTGTCCCCTGATACACTGTCCCCTGATACACTGTCCCCTGATACACTGTCCCCTGATACACTGTCCCCTGATACACTGTCCCTGATACACTGTCTGACACCGTCCCCTGATACACTGTCCCCCTGATACACTGTCTGTCCCCTGATACACTGTCCCCCTGATACACTGTCCCCTGATACACTGTCCCCCTGATACACTGTCCCCTGAAACCCCTGACTGTCTGTCCCCTGATACACTGTCCCTGATCACCCTGATACACTGTCTGTCCCCTGATACACTGTCCCCCTGATACACTGTCTGTCCCTGATACACTGTCCCCTGATACACTGTCTGTCCCCTGATACACTGTCCCTGATACCCCCTGATACACTGTCCCCCTGATACACCCTGATACACTGTCCCCTGATACACTGTCCCCACTGATACACTGTCTGTCCCCTGATACACTGTCCCCTGATACACGTCCCCTGATTGTCCCTGATACACTGTCCCTGTCCCCTGATACACTGTCCCCTGATCACTGTCTCCTGATACACTTTGTCCCCTGATACACTGTCCCCCCTGATACACTGTCCCCCTGATACACTGTCCCCTGATACACTGTCCCCCTGATACACTGTCCCCTGATACACTGTCCCCCTGATAACCTGTCCCCATGATACACTGTCCCCTGATACACTGTCCCCTGATACACTGTCCCCGATACCCGATGTCCTGTCCCCCTGATACACTGTCTGTCCCCTGATACATTGTCCCCTGATACACTGTCTGTCCCCTGATACACTGTCCCCCGTCCTGATACACCCTGATACACTGTCCCCTGATACACTGTCTGATCCAGATACACTGTCCCCTGATACACTGTCTGTCCCCTGATACACTGTCCCCTGATACACTGTCTGTCCCCTGATACACTGTCCCCTCACCGTCCTGATCTGTCCCCTGATACACTGTCCCCTCTGATACACCTGTCCCCTGATACACTGTCCCCCCTGATACACTGTCCCCTGATACACTGTCTCCCCTGATACATGTCTGTCCCCTGATCATTGTCCCCCTGATACACTGTCTGTCCCCTGATACACTGTCCCTGATACACTGTCCCCTGATACACTGTCTCGATACACTGTCCCCTGATACACTGTCCCCTGACACACTGTCCCCGATACACTGTCTCCTGATAACCTGTCCCCTGATACACTGTCCCTGATCCACTGTCCCCTGATACACTGTCCCCCTGATACACTGTCCCCCTGATACACTGTCCCCTGATACACTGTCTGTCCCCCTGATACACTGTCCCCTGATACACTGTCTGTCCCTGATACACTGTCCCCTGATACATCAAGGTCCTGATACACTGTCCCCCTGATACACTGTCCCCTGATACACTGTCTGTCCCTGATACACTGTCCCCTGATACACTGTCCCCTGATACACTGTCCCCTGATACACTGTCCCCCTGATACACTGTTCACTGTCCTGATAACCTGATACACTACCCCCTGATCACTGTCCCCTGATACACTGTCCCCTGATACACTGTCCCCTGATAACTGTCCCCTGATACACTGTCCCCTGATACACTGTCCCCCTGATACCTGTCCCCCGATACACTGTCCCCATGATACACTGTCCCCTGATACACTGTCCCCTGATACACTGTCTGTCCCCTGATACACTGTCCCTGATACACTGTCTGTCCCCTGATACACTGTCCCCTGATACACTGTCTCCCCTGATACACTGTCCCCTGATACACTGTCCCCGATACACTGTTCCCTGATACACTGTCCCCTGATACACTGTCCCCCTGATACACTGTCTGTCCCTGATACACTGTCCCCCCTGACACTGTCCCCTGATACACTGTCCCTGATACACTGTCCTGATACACCGTCCCCTGATACACTGTCCCCCCTGATACACTGTCTGTCCCCTGATACACTGTCCCCTGATACACTGTCTGTCCCCTGACACTGTCCCCTGATACACTGTCCCCTGATACACTGTCCTCTGATACACTGTCCCTGATACACTGTCCCCTGATACACTGTCTCCGGATACACCTTGTCCCCTGATACACCGTCCCTGATGCATTGTCCCCTGATACACTGTCCCCCTGATACACTGTCCCCCTGACAGCACTGTCCCCTGATACACTGTCCTGATCACTGTCCCTGATATACTGTCCCCTGATACACTGTCCCCTGATACATTGTCTGTCCCTGATACACTGTCTGTCCCTGATACACTGTCCTCCTGATACACCGTCTGTCCTGTCCCTGATACACTGTCCCTGATACACTGTCCCCGATACACTGTCCCCTGATACACTGTCCCCAATCCCCCCTGATACACTGTCCCCCTGATACACTGTCCCCTGATACACTGTCTCCCCGATACACTGTCCCCCGATAACTGTCCCCTGATACACTGTCCCCTGATACACTGTCCCCATGATACACTGTCCCCTGATACACTGTCCCTGATACACTGTCCCCATGATACACTGTCCCCCTGATACACTGTCCCCTGATAACCTGTCCCCTGATACACTGTCCCCATGATACACTGTCCCCCTGATACACCGTCCCCATGATACACTGTCCCCTGATCCTCTGACACTGTCCCCCTGATACACTGTCCCCATGATACATTGTCCCCGATACACTGAATGTCCCTGATACATTGTCCTCTGATACACTGTTCGTCCTCTGATACACTGTCTGTCACTGATACACTGTCTCTCTGATACATCCAACACTTTTATACACTGTCCCCTATGATACACTGTCCCCTGATACACTGTGTCCCCGATACACTGTCCCCCTGATACACCGTCTGTCCCCTGATACACTGTCCCTGATACACTGTCCCTGATACCGTCAAACCTGGACACACCGGTCTCCTGACACCGTCCCCTGATACCGTCCTCTTCAATCTCTCTGATACACTTTGTCCCCTCATACACTTCATTGATACGTGTCCCCTAGAGGAAACTGTCCCAGCATTGTTTTCTGACCAATCAACTCATGTGTTAATTCCTCACACCTGCCCCTGATTCACCGTCCCAATATTGTCTGTCCCCTGATACACCGTCTGTCCACATACACTGAGCAATCAACTTCTGCCTGCTTATAGACTTATCATACACTCCCCTGATACTGTGCCCGACAACCAGTTGCTCGTATTTAACCCCTTACACTGTCCCCTGACACTGTCCTCGATACACCGTCCTGAAATGTTTCTAACAGAAGAACTGTCTCGAGGAGAGGAGGAGGACTGGGATGACTTGGACACTGAGGAGGTCCCAGGAGAGAGGAGGCAGGAGGGCAGGAGACACGGGAGAGAGGGATCGTCCCCAGAGAAGCAGGAGAGGACAGGAGAGGAGCCGGAGACACTGAGAGAGATACACTGGGGCAGGATACACTGTCCTCTGATAAGAGAGACAGACTGGAGAGATGATACACCGGGGGCAGAGAGACCGTCCCCTCTGAGGGAGGAGCCCCTGATAGAGGTCCCCGATACAGGGTCCCCTGATACACCGTCCCCGATACACTCGTCCCCTGATACACTGTCCCCCCGATACACCGTCCCCGACACCGTCCCCGATAGACCGTCCTCTCAGGAGGACACTGTCCCCGGAGGGACCGTCAGGATACACGGAAACCTGGACAACAAAGGGCAGGATCAAACAGTTAGATTGTAGCAGGGAGGGGCAGGAATCTTTTCAATTTGGAGAGGAGGGAGAGGAAAGACCTGGAGGGTTTTCAAGACTTAATCAGGGAGGGGGCAGGGAGAATTCCTCACAGGGGCAGGTGAGGGGCAATAGGGGGGCAGTGGGAATTACCTCCACAGGAATCAAACTCTAGCCCGGGGCAGGAGACTTCATCATCATCCCTCCTGACACTGTGTACCAATCGGAGGGCCCGGAGGGGAACCCCTTACACTGGCCCAGGGATGGATAGGGAGAGGGTAGGAGAGGGAGAACTAGGAAAGGGAGAGGAGGAGAGAGATAAGAGAGTACAGGAGGGAGGAGCAGGAGAGAGGAGCAGGAGGGGTAGGAGAGGAGCAGGAGAGAGGGGAGCAGGAGAGGAGAGGAGGAGAGAGGAGCAGGAGAGAGGAGCAGGAAGACAGGAGGCAGAGAGGAGCAGGAGGACAGGAGGCCCAGGAGGGACAGGAGAGGCAGGAGGGCGAGGAGAGGAGGAGAAAGAGCAGGAGGCTGGGTCAGTAGAGGGTGAGAGAGGCTGGGTCAGTACCAGTGAGAGGCTGGGTCAGTAGGGTGAGAGAGGCTGGGTCAGTAAATTACCTGAGAGAGGCTTAGTCCCAGTAGAGGGTGAGAGAGCTTGGTCAGTAGGGTTGAGCTGGGTCAGTAGAGAAATTGAGAGGCTGGTCAAATGAGGAGTCAGGCGGATTGATGAGGGTGAGAGAGGCTTGGTCAGTGAGGGTGAGAGGCTGGTCCAGTGGGGTGAGGCTGGGTCGGTAGAGGGGTGAGAGGCTGAGTCAGTAGAGTTGAGAGAGGCTGGTTGATAGAGAAATTGAGAAGAGGCTAGGTCAGTAGAGGTGAGAGGCTGGGTCAGTAGAGGGTGAGAGAGGCCAACAGTAGATGGTGAGAGAGGCTGGTTCAGTAGAGGGCAAGAGAGGCTTGGTCAGTAGAGGGTGAGATATCATGAGCAGTTAGAGGCTGGGTCAGTAGATGGTGAGAGGGGCTTGGTCAGTAGAGGTGAGAGACTGGAGTCCGTGAGGGAGAAAGAGGTCAGTAAAGCTGGGTCAGAGGCTGATAGAAGAGGGTGAGAGGCCAATGGGTCAGAGAGGGTGAGAGCTGGGTCAGTAGAGGTGAGAGAGGCTGAGTCAGTAGAGGGTGAGAGGCTGGGTCAGTAGAGGGTGAGAGAGCTGGTCAGTAGAGGGTGAGAGAGGCTGGGTCAGTAGAGGGTGAGGCTGGGTCAGTAGAGGGTGAGAGGCTGGGTCAGTAGAGGGTGAGAGAGGCTGGGTCAGTAGAGGCGTGAGAGGCTGGGTCAGTAGAGGGGTGAGAGGCTGGGTCAGTAGAGGGTGAGAGGCTGGGTCAGTAGAGGGTGAGAGGGCTGGGTCAGTAGAGGGTGAGAGGCTGGGTCAGTAGAGGGTGAGAGAGGCTGGGCTCAGTAGAGGGTGAGCTGGGTCAGTAGAGGGTGAGAGGCTGAGTCAGTAGAGGTGAGAGGCTGGGTCAGTAGGTGTGAGAGAGCTGAGTCAGTAGAGGTGAGAGGCTGGGTCAGTAGAGGTGAAGGCTGGGTCAGTAGAGGGTGAGAGCTGGGTCAGTAGAGTGTGAGGCTGAGTCAGTAGAGGTGAGAGGCTGGGTCAGTAGAGGTGAGAGAGGCTGGGTCAGTAGAGGTGAGAGAGAGTCAGTAGAGGGTGAGAGGCTGAGTCAGTAGATAAGTGAGAGGCTGGGTCAGTAGAGGGTGAGGCTGGGTCAGTAGAGGGTGTGAGAGAGGCTGGGTCAGTAGGAGGTGAGAGGCTGGGTCAGTAGAGGGGTGATTGATCAGTAGAGGGTAGAGATGCCTGGGTCATAGAGAAAAAGCTGAGTCAGTAGGGTGAGGCTGGGTCAGTAGAGGGTGAGAGACGCTGAGTCAGTACAGTGAGAGAGGCTGGGTCAGTAGAGGGTGAGCAGGCTGATATGAGGGTTACCGGGGCTGGTGCTGGGGTGAGGCTGGGTCAGTAGCAGGTGAGAGGCTGAGTCAGTAGAGGCTGGGTCAGTATGAGCAGGCTGGGTCAGTATGGCCACTGCATCCACAGTAGAGGGTGAGACTGGGTCATGTAGAGGGTAGAGAGGCTGGGTCAGTAGAGGGTGAGAGAGGCTGAGTCAGTAGAGGGTGAGAGGCTGGGTCAGTAGAGGGTGAGAGGCTGAGTCAGTAGAGGGTGAGAGAGGCTGGGTCAGTAGAGGGTGAGAGGCTGAGTCAGTAGAGGGTGAGAGGCTGGAGTCAGTAGAGGGTGAGAGGCTGGGTCAGTAGAGGGTGAGAGGCTGAGTCAGTAGAGGGTGAGAGAGGCTGGGTCAGTAGAGGGTGAGAGGCTGGGTCAGTAGAGGGTAGAGAGGCTGGGTCAGTAGGTGAGAGGCTAGGTCAGTAGAGGTGAGGCTGGGTCAGTAGAGGTAGAGGCTGAGTCAGTAGAGGGTGAGAGAGGCTGGGTCAGTAGAGGGTGAGAGGCTGGGTCAGTAGAGAGTGAGAGGCTGGGTCAGCAGAGGTGTAGAGGCTAGGTCAGTAGAGGTGAGAGCTGGGTGCAGTAGAGAGTGCAGCAGTAGCAGCTCATATACTCAGTTAGGGTATTGGCAGTAGCTCAGCCCATATGGGCTCAGTTAGATCCACAGCAGCAGGTATCTCACCCATATCTCAGTTGAGGGTATTGTGGTTACTCTCACCCAGCTATATCAATTGGGGTATTGTGGTATCTCACCCATATACTCGGTTAGGATTAGCAGATATCTCACCTTTATACTCAGTTAGGGTATAAATATAATAATCAGTTAGGGTAATATATCTACCCTTATACTCAGTTAGGGTATTTACAGTATCTCATGCATATCTCAGTTAGGGTCCCGGGGTATCTCACCCACTATACTCAGTTAGGGGCACATGTTTGTATCTCAGCTACAGAAGGACTCCAGTTAGGGTATTGCAGGTATCTCATATACTCAGTTAGGGTATTGCAGGGTATCTCACCATATACTCAGTTAGGTGTTAGCAGGCATCTCACCCATATACTCAGTTAGGGTATTAGCAGGCATCTCAAATCATATACACCAGTTAGGGTGATTAGCAGGTCTCCATATACCAGTTAGGGTATTAGCAGGTATCTCACCCATATACTCAGTTAGGGTATTAGCAGGTATCTCCACCCATATACCAGTTAGGGTATTAGCAGGTATCTCCACCCATATACTCAGTTAGGGTATTAGCAGGTATCTCACCCATATACTCAGTTAGGGTATTAGCAGGATCCCCCTTATTAATTCAGTTAGGGTATTAGCAGGTATCTCACCCATGTCTCGGTGGCACAGAGGATCTCAGGCTGAGGTACCAGGTGCCAGTCTGGGGGTAGGGGATCCTCAGCCTGAAGTGATGTTGGAGCTGGGTTACTGACAACAGGAAGCCTGATACGGAATCTGGAGGGGGGCAGAGACAGAGAGAGGGAGAGACAGAGAGAGGGAGGGAGACAGAGAGGGGAGGGAGAGACAACGAGAGAGAAGAGGGAGAGGGAGAGGAGAGAGACAGAGAGGGGAGGGAGAGACAGGGAGAGGGAGGGAGAGACAACGAGGGAAAGAGGAGAGGGAGAGGAGACAGAGAGGGGAGGAGAGACAGGGAAACGGAGGGAGAGACCAACCAGAGGAGGAAGAGGGAGAGGGAGGAGGGAGAGACAGAGAGAGGGAGGGAGGACATAGGAAATGGAGGGAGAGACAAAACTAGAGGAAAGAGGGGAGGGAGAGAGACAGAGAGAGAGGGAGGAGAGACAGGAAACGGAGGGAGAGACAAACTTGAGAGGAAAGATAGAGGGAGAGAGAGAGACAGAGAGAGGGAGGGAGAGACAGGGAAATGGAGGGAGAGAATAGGAGGGAAAAGAGGAAAGAGGGAAGGGAGAGAAAGAAAGGGAGAGATGTATTTGATCACAAACTAGTTTCTTATCATTTATCTGATTTTATGGGAATAAACGCCTGGATTATAGTGATATCTGTTATTATCTCTGCAATATGTTCTATCAAAGCAGCAGCTCCTCCTACCTGATTCACATTTGACAGAGGAGTTGTCTTTCAGGGACAGGGGCATGCGTGGTTCAGACAGCCAAACTTTCGTGATGTTCTCTCCTCTCAACTAAGACTGCAGGGGAAACACTCCGTTAGATGGTACATTTCATTTGCCACACTACAGTCCTGAGCTGGGAGGAGAAATGGAGTTGAGACACTACAGAACTGAGCTGGGAGGAGAAATGGAGTTGAGACACTACAGTCCTAAACTGGGAGGAGAAATGGAGTTGAGACACCACAGTCCTGAGCTGGAGGAGACATGGGTTGAGACACTGATCCTGAGCTGGGATGAGAAATGGAGCTGAGACACTACAGTCCTGAGCTGGGATGAGAAATGGGTTGAGACACTACAGTCCTGAGGCTGGGAGGAGAAATGGAGTTGACACTGGAGGTTGAGACTGATCCTGTGAGACCAATCCTTCATCATGGTTTGTTACTGTATAATCCCTGTAGGAGACCAATCCTTCATCATGGTTTGTTACTGTATAACTCTGGGTTGGAGACCAATCCTTCATCATGGCTTGTTTACTGTATAATCCCTGTAGGAGACCAATCCTCCATCATGGCTTGTTACTCTATAATCCCCTGTAGGAGCACCAATCCTCTATCATGGCTTGTTACTGTATAATCCCTGTTGGAGACCAGTCATCTTGTTGCTGTGGTTGGCTTGTTACTCTATAATCCCCTGTTGGAACCAGTCCTCCATCATGGCTTGTTACTGTATAATCCCTGTGGAGACCAATCCTCTATCATGGCTTGTTACTGTATAATCCCTGTAGGAGACCATTCCCTCTATCATGGCTTGTTACTGTATAATCCTGTTGAGACCACATCTTGTTGCTGTAACTCTAGGAGACTTGACTTGTTACTGTATAATCCTGTAGGAGACCAATCCTTCATTATGGCTTGTTACTCTATAATCCCTGTAGGAGACCAGTCCTCCATCATGGCTTGTTACCCCTCGTATACCAATCCCTTCATCGGCTTGTTACTGGTAGGACCAATCCTCTATCATGGCTTGTTACTGTATAATCCCTGTAGGAGACCAATCCTCCATCATGGCTTGTTACTCTATAATCCCTGTAGGAGACCAGTCCTCCATCATGGCTTGTTACTGTATAATCCCTGTAGGAGACCAATCCTTCATCGTGGCTTGTTACTGTATAATCCCTGTAGGAGACCAATCCTCTATCATGGTTTGTTACTTGTTACTGTATAAATCCCTGTAGGAGACCAATCCTCTATCATGGCTTGTTACTGTATAATCCCTGTAGGAGACCAATCCTCTATCATGGCTTGTTACTCTATAATCCTGTAGGAGTACCTTCTGGCTATGGCTTGTTACCTCCATCATGGCTTGTTACTGTATAATCCCTGTAGGAGACCAATCCTTCATCGTGGCTTGTTACTGTATAATCCCTGTAGGAGACCAATCCATGGCCTATCATAATCCCTGTAGGAGACCAATCCTCCACTGTTACTGTATAATCCCTGTAGGAGACCAATCCTCTATCATAGTAATACGTAACTT
>NW_027037913.1:0-23704 GCF_034236695.1 Oncorhynchus nerka | reverse complement strand
GAGGGCTGAGACGGGTTGTTGTCAGAGGGCTGAGACGGGTTATCAGAGGGCTGAGACGGGTTATCAGAGGGTTATCAGAGGGCTGAGACGGGTTGTCAGAGGGCTGAGACGGGTTGTCAGAGGGCTGAGACGGGTTATCAGAGGGCTGAGACGGGTTATCAGAGGGTTATCAGAGGGCTGAGACGGGTTATCAGAGGGTTATCAGAGGGCTGAGACGGGTTGTCAGAGGGCTGAGACGGGTTGTCAGAGGGCTGAGACGGGTTGTCAGAGGGCTATCAGAGGGCTGAGACGGGTTATCAGAGGGTTATCAGAGGGCTGAGACGGGTTGTCAGAGGGCTATCAGAGGGCTGAGACGGGTTATCAGAGGGTTATCAGAGGGCTGAGACGGGTTGTCAGAGGGCTGAGACGGGTTGTCAGAGGGCTGAGACGGGTTATCAGAGGGCTGAGACGGGTTATCAGAGGGTTATCAGAGGGCTGAGACGGGTTATCAGAGGGTTATCAGAGGGCTGAGACGGGTTGTCAGAGGGCTGAGACGGCTTGTCAGAGGGCTGAGACGGGTTGTCAGAGGGCTGAGACGGGTTATCAGAGGACTGAGACGGGTCGTCAGAGGGCTGAGACGGGTTGTCAGAGGGTTATCAGAGGGCTGAGACGGGTTGTCAGAGGGCTGAGACGGGTTGTCAGAGGGCTGAGACGGGTTGTCAGAGGGCTGAGACGGGTTATCAGAGGGCTGAGACGGGTTGTCAGAGGGCTGAGACGGGTTATCAGAGGGCTGAGACGGGTTGTCAGAGGGCTGAGACGGGTTATCAGAGGGCTGAGACGGGTTATCAGAGGGCTGAGACGGGTTGTCAGAGGGCTGAGACGGGTTATCAGAGGGCTGAGACGGGTTGTCAGAGGGCTGAGACGGGTTGTCAGAGGGCTGAGACGGGTTATCAGAGGGCTGAGACGGGTTGTCAGAGGGCTGAGACGGGTTGTCAGAGGGCTGAGACGGGTTGTCAGAGGGTTATCAGAGGGCTGAGACGGGTTGTCAGAGGAACGAGACGGGTTATCAGAGGGCTGAGACGGGTTGTCAGAGGAACGAGACGGGTTATCAGAGGGCTGAGACGGGTTATCAGAGGACTGAGACGGGTTATCAGAGGGCTGAGACGGGTTGTCAGAGGGTTGTCAGAGGGCTGAGACGGGTTGTCAGAGGATTATCAGAGGGCTGAGACGGGTTATCAGAGGGCTGAAACGGGTTGTCAGAGGGCTGAGACAGGTTATCAGAGGGTTGAGACGGATTATCAGAGGGCTGAGACGGGTTGTCAGAGGGTTATCAGAGGGTTATCAGAGGGCTGAGACGGGTTATCAGAGGGTTGAGACGGGTTATCAGAGGGCTGAGACGGGTTATCAGAGGGCTGAGACGGGTTATCAGAGGGGTTATCAGAGGGCTGAGACGGGTTATCAGAGGGTTATCAGAGGGCTGAGACAGGTTATCAGAGGGTTATCAGAGGACTGAGACGGGTTATCAGAGGGCTGAGACGGGTTATCAGAGGACTGAGACGGGTTATCAGAGGACTGAGACGGGTTATCAGAGGGGTTATCAGAGGGTTATCAGAGGGCTGAGACAGGTTATCAGAGGGCTGAGACGGGTTATCAGAGGGCTGAGACGGGTTGTCAGAGGGCTATCAGAGGGCTAAGACGGGTTATCAGAGGGTTATCAGAGGGCTGAGACGGGTTGTCAGAGGGCTGAGACGGGTTGTCAGAGGGCTGAGACGGGTTATCAGAGCGTTATCAGAGGGCTGAGACGGGTTGTCAGAGGGTTATCAGAGGGCTGAGACGGGTTATCAGAGGGCTGAGACGGGTTATCAGAGGGCTGAGACGGGTTATCAGAGGGTTATCAGAGGGCTGAGACGGGTTGTCAGAGGGCTGAGACGGCTTGTCAGAGGGCTGAGACGGGTTGTCAGAGAGGGCTGAGACGGGTTGTCAGAGGGTTGTCAGAGGGCTGAGACGGGTTGTCAGAGGGCTGAGACGGGTTATCAGAGGGCTGAGACGGGTTATCAGAGGGTTGAGACGGGTTATCAGAGGGCTGAGACGGGTTATCAGAGGGCTGAGACGGGTTGTCAGAGGGTTATCAGAGGGGTTATCAGAGGGTTATCGGAGGGCTGAGACGGGTTATCAGAGGGTTATCAGAGGGCTGAGACGGGTTGTCAGAGGGCTATCAGAGGGCTGAGACGGGTTATCAGAGGGTTATCAGAGGGCTGAGACGGGTTGTCAGAGGGCTATCAGAGGGCTGAGACGGGTTATCAGAGGGTTATCAGAGGGCTGAGACGGGTTGTCAGAGGGCTGAGACGGGTTGTCAGAGGGCTGAGACGGGTTATCAGAGGGTTATCAGAGGGCTGAGACGGGTTGTCAGAGGGTTATCAGAGGGCTGAGACGGGTTATCAGAGGGCTGAGACGGGTTATCAGAGGGTTATCAGAGGGCTGAGACGGGTTATCAGAGGGTTATCAGAGGGCTGAGACGGGTTGTCAGAGGGCTGAGACGGGTTATCAGAGGACTGAGACGGGTTATCAGAGGACTGAGACGGGTTATCAGAGGGGTTATCAGAGGGTTATCAGAGGGCTGAGACAGGTTATCAGAGGGCTGAGACGGGTTATCAGAGGACTGAGACTGGTTATCAGAGGGGTTATCAGAGGGTTATCAGAGGGCTGAGACAGGTTATCAGAGGGCTGAGACGGGTTATCAGAGGGCTGAGACGGGTTATCAGAGGGGTTATCAGAGGGCTGAGACAGGTTATCAGAGGGTTGAGACGGGTTATCAGAGGGCTGAGACGGGTTATCAGAGGGCTGAGACGGGTTATCAGAGGACTGAGACGGGTTATCAGAGGGCTGAGATGGGTTATCAGAGGACTGAGATGGGTTATCAGAGGGTTATCAGAGGGCTGAGACGGGTTATCAGAGGGTTGAGACGGGTTATCAGAGGGCTATCAGAGGGTTATCAGAGGACCGAGACGGGTTATCAGAGGGTTATCAGAGGGCTGAGACGGGTTATCAGAGGGTTATCAGAGGGTTGAGACGGGTTATCAGAGGGTTATCAGAGGGTTATCAGAGGGCTGAGACGGGTTGTCAGAGGGTTATCAGAGGGGTTATCAGAGGGTTATCAGAGGGCCGAGACGGGTTATCAGAGGGTTATCAGAGGGTTGAGACGGGTTATCAGAGGGTTATCAGAGGGTTATCAGAGGGCTGAGACGGGTTGTCAGAGGGCTATCAGAGGGCTGAGACGGGTTATCAGAGGGCTGAGACGGGTTGTCAGAGGGCTATCAGAGGGCTGAGACGGGTTATCAGAGGGTTATCAGAGGGCTGAGACGGGTTGTCAGAGGGCTGAGACGGGTTGTCAGAGGGCTGAGACGGGTTATCAGAGCGTTATCAGAGGGCTGAGACGGGTTGTCAGAGGGTTATCAGAGGGCTGAGACGGGTTATCAGAGGGCTGAGACGGGTTATCAGAGGGTTATCAGAGGGCTGAGACGGGTTGTCAGAGGGCTGAGACGGCTTGTCAGAGGGCTGAGACGGGTTGTCAGAGGGCTGAGACGGGTTGTCAGAGAGGGCTGAGACGGGTTGTCAGAGGGTTGTCAGAGGGCTGAGACGGGTTGTCAGAGGGCTGAGACGGGTTATCAGAGGGCTGAGACGGGTTATCAGAGGGTTGAGACGGGTTATCAGAGGGCTGAGACGGGAGGGCTGAGACGGGTTGTCAGAGGGTTATCAGAGGGGTTATCAGAGGGTTATCGGAGGGCTGAGACGGGTTATCAGAGGGTTATCAGAGGGCTGAGACGGGTTGTCAGAGGGCTATCAGAGGGCTGAGACGGGTTATCAGAGGGTTATCAGAGGGCTGAGACGGGTTGTCAGAGGGCTATCAGAGGGCTGAGACGGGTTATCAGAGGGTTATCAGAGGGCTGAGACGGGTTGTCAGAGGGCTGAGACGGGTTGTCAGAGGGCTGAGACGGGTTATCAGAGGGTTATCAGAGGGCTGAGACGGGTTGTCAGAGGGTTATCAGAGGGCTGAGACGGGTTATCAGAGGGCTGAGACGAGTTATCAGAGGGTTATCAGAGGGCTGAGACGGGTTATCAGAGGGTTATCAGAGGGCTGAGACGGGTTGTCAGAGGGCTGAGACGGCTTGTCAGAGGGCTGAGACGGCTTGTCAGAGGGCTGAGACGGGTTATCAGAGGACTGAGACGGGTTATCAGAGGGCTGAGACGGGTTGTCAGAGGGCTGAGACGGGTTGTCAGAGGGCTGAGACGGGTTATCAGAGGGCTGAGACGGGTTATCAGAGGGTTGAGACGGGTTATCAGAGGGTTATCAGAGGGCTGAGACGGGTTGTCAGAGGGCTGAGACGGGTTATCAGAGGGTTATCAGAGGGTTATCAGAGGGTTGAGACGGGTTATCAGAGGGGTTATCAGAGGGTTATCAGAGGGCTGAGACGGGTTATCAGAGGGGTTATCAGAGGGTTGTCAGAGGGCTGAGACGGGTTATCAGAGGGCTGAGACGGGTTATCAGAGGGCTGAGACAGGTTATCAGAGGGTTGAGACGGGTTATCAGAGGGCTGAGACAGGTTGTCAGAGGACTGAGACGGGTTATCAGAGGACTGAGACGGGTTATCAGAGGGCTGAGACGGGTTGTCAGAGGGTTATCAGAGGGTTATCAGAGGGCTGAGACGGGTTGTCAGAGGGCTGAGATGGGTTATCAGAGGACTGAGACGGGTTATCAGAGGGCTGAGATGGGTTATCAGAGGACTGAGACGGGTTATCAGAGGGCTGAGATGGGTTATCAGAGGACTGAGACGGGTTATCAGAGGGCTGAGACGGGTTATCAGAGGGCTGAGACAGGTTATCAGAGGGTTGTCAGAGGGTTATCAGGGTTATCAGAGGGCTGAGACAGGTTATCAGTGGGCTGAGACAGGTTATCAGAGGGCTGAGACGGGTTATCAGAGGGTTATCAGAGGGTTATCAGAGGGCTGAGACGGGTTATCAGAGGGTTATCAGAGGGTTATCAGTGGGCTGAGACAGGTTATCAGTGGGCTGAGACAGGTTATCAGAGGGCTGAGACGGTTGTCAGAGGGTTATCAGATGGGTTATCAGAGGGTTATCAGAGGGCTGAGACGGTTGTCAGAGGGTTATCAGAGGGTTATCAGAGGGTTATCAGAGGGCTGAGACGGGTTATCAGAGGGTTGAGACGGGTTATCAGAGGGTTATCAGAGGGCTGAGACGGGTTATCAGAGGGTTATCAGAGGGTTGAGACGGGTTATCAGAGGGCCGAGACGGGTTATCAGAGGGTTGAGACGGGTTATCAGAGGACTGAGACGGGTTATCAGAGGGTTATCAGAGGGCTGAGACGGGTTATCAGAGGGTTGAGACGGGTTATCAGAGGGTTATCAGAGGGCTGATACGGGTTATCAGAGTGCTGAGACGGGTTATCAGAGGGTTATCAGAGGGCTGAGACGGGTTATCAGAGGGTTATCAGAGGGTTGAGACGGGTTATCAGAGGGTTATCAGAGGGTTATCAGAGGGCCGAGACGGGTTGTCAGGATGTGTGTGGGTGTCTCCGTCTTAACAGACACACAACAGGTGTCCTTCCTATCCTGAGTCATGTTGCGTGAGTGTGAGAGGGGTAAGCTGGACTAACTATGGCTGATCCACACTACAGACCACAGCAGGGAGGGACAGAAGTGGATGAGTGGGGGGGGGGTCCTACCCAGCAGCTGACCCCAGCCTAGTCCACTAACACTTAGTGTGTTTCATTAACAGTTAGCTTGTGTGTGATTTAACATAAGGTATGGTTATTGTTGTGTGTATCAGTACAATACATTGTGGTGTGTAGTTGGGTAGTACATTGTGGTGTGTAGTAGTATAATACATTGTGGTGTGTAGTAGTATAATACATTGTGGTGTGTAGTAGTGTAGTACATTGTGGTGTGTAGTAGTATAATACATTGTGGTGTGTAGTAGTATAATACATTGTGGTGTGTAGTAGTGTAGTACATTGTGGTGTGTAGTAGTATAATACATTGTGGTGTGTAGTAGTGTAGTACATTGTGGTGTGTAGTAGTATAATACATTGTGGTGTGTAGTACATTGTGGTGTGTAGTAGTATAATACATTGTGGTGTGTAGTACATTGTGGTGTGTAGTAGTATAATACATTGTGGTGTGTAGTAGCGTAATACATTGTGGTGTGTAGTAGTATAATACATTGTGGTGTGTAGTACATTGTGGTGTGTAGTAGTATAATACATTGTGGTGTGTAGTAGTATAATACATTGTGGTGTGTAGTAGTGTAGTACATTGTGGTGTGTAGTAGTATAATACATTGTGGTGTGTAGTAGTATAATACATTGTGGTGTGTAGTAGTGTAGTACATTGTGGTGTGTAGTAGTATAATACATTGTGGTGTGTAGTAGTATAATACATTGTGGTGTGTAGTAGTATAATACATTGTGGTGTGTAGTAGTGTAATACATTGTGGTGTGTAGTAGTATAGTACATTGTGGTGTGTAGTAGTATAGTACATTGTGGTGTGTAGTAGTATAATACATTGTGGTGTGTAGTACATTGTGGTGTGTAGTAGTATAATACATTGTGGTGTGTAGTAGTATAATACATTGTGGTGTGTAGTAGTGTAATACTGTGTAACCTCTCAGCTATGGTACAACATCTATACTGTGTAACCTCTCAGCTATGGTACAACATCTATACTGTGTAACCTCACAGCTATGGTACGACATCTATACTGTGTAACCTAGCCTCTCAGCTATGGTACGACATCTATACTGTGTAACCTAGCCTCTCAGCTATGGTACGACATCTATACTGTGTAACCTAGCCTCTCAGCTATGGTACGACATCTATACTGTGTAACCTAGCCTCTCAGCTATGGTACGACATCTATACTGTGTAACCTAGCCTCTCAGCTATGGTACAACATCTATACTGTGTAACCTAGCCTCACAGCTATGGTACAACATCTATACTGTGTAACCTAGCCTCTCAGCTATGGTATGACATCTATACTGTGTAGCCTCTCAGCTATGGTACAACATCTATACTGTGTAACCTAGCCTCACAGCTATGGTACAACATCTATACTGTGTAACCTAGCCTCTCAGCTATGGTAGAACATCTATACTGTGTAGCCTCTCAGCTATGGTACAACATCTATACTGTGTAACCTAGCCTCTCAGCTATGGTACGACATCTATACTGTGTAACCTAGCCTCTCAGCTATGGTACGACATCTATACTGTGTAACCTCTCAGCTATGGTACAACATCTATACTGTGTAACCTCTCAGCTATGGTACAACATCTATACTGTGTAACCTAGCCTCTCAGCTATGGTACAACATCTATACTGTGTAACCTCTCAGCTATGGTACAACATCTATACTGTGTAACCTCTCAGCTATGGTACGACATCTATACTGTGTAACCTCTCAGCTATGGTACGACATCTATACTGTGTAACCTCTCAGCTATGGTACAACATCTATACTGTGTAACCTCTCAGCTATGGTACAACATCTATACTGTGTAACCTAGCCTCTCAGCTATGGTACGACATCTATACTGTGTAACCTCTCAGCTATGGTACGACATCTATACTGTGTAGCCTCTCAGCTATGGTACAACATCTATACTGTGTAACCTCTCAGCTATGGTACGACATCTATACTGTGTAACCTCTCAGCTATGGTACGACATCTATACTGTGTAACCTCTCAGCTATGGTACGACATCTATACTGTGTAGCCTCTCAGCTATGGTACAACATCTATACTGTGTAACCTAGCCTCTCAGCTATGGTATGACATCTATACTGTGTAGCCTAGCCTCACAGCTATGGTACGACATCTATACTGTGTAACCTCTCAGCTATGGTACAACATCTATACTGTGTAACCTCTCAGCTATGGTACAACATCTATACTGTGTAACCTCTCAGCTATGGTACAACATCTATACTGTGTAACCTAGCCTCTCAGCTATGGTACGACATCTATACTGTGTAACCTCTCAGCTATGGTACGACATCTATACTGTGTAACCTAGCCTCACAGCTATGGTACAACATCTATACTGTGTAGCCTCTCAGCTATGGTACAACATCTATACTGTGTAACCTCTCAGCTATGGTACAACATCTATACTGTGTAACCTAGCCTCACAGCTATGGTACAACATCTATACTGTGTAACCTAGCCTCACAGCTATGGTACAACATCTATACTGTGTAACCTCTCAGCTATGGTACGACATCTATACTGTGTAACCTAGCCTCTCAGCTATGGTACGACATCTATACTGTGTAACCTAGCCTCTCAGCTATGGTACGACATCTATACTGTGTAACCTCTCAGCTATGGTACAACATCTATACTGTGTAACCTAGCCTCTCAGCTATGGTACGACATCTATACTGTGTAACCTAGCCTCACAGCTATGGTACGACATCTATACTGTGTAACCTCACAGCTATGGTACAACATCTATACTGTGTAACCTCTCAGCTATGGTACAACATCTATACTGTGTAACCTAGCCTCACAGCTATGGTACGACATCTATACTGTGTAACCTCTCAGCTATGGTACGACATCTATACTGTGTAACCTAGCCTCACAGCTATGGTACAACATCTATACTGTGTAACCTCTCAGCTATGGTACGACATCTATACTGTGTAACCTCACAGCTATGGTACGACATCTATACTGTGTAACCTCTCAGCTATGGTACAACATCTATACTGTGTAACCTCTCAGCTATGGTACAACATCTATACTGTGTAACCTCTCAGCTATGGTACAACATCTATACTGTGTAACCTCTCAGCTATGGTACAACATCTATACTGTGTAACCTCTCAGCTATGGTACTACATCTATACTGTGTAACCTCTCAGCTATGGTACAACATCTATACTGTGTAGCCTAGCCTCACAGCTATGGTACAACATCTATACTGTGTAACCTCTCAGCTATGGTACGACATCTATACTGTGTAGCCTCACAGCTATGGTACGACATCTATACTGTGTAACCTAGCCTCACAGCTATGGTACAACATCTATACTGTGTAACCTAGCCTCTCAGCTATGGTACGACATCTATACTGTGTAACCTAGCCTCTCAGCTATGGTACAACATCTATACTGTGTAACCTAGCCTCTCAGCTATGGTACAACATCTATACTGTGTAACCTAGCCTCACAGCTATGGTACGACATCTATACTGTGTAACCTCTCAGCTATGGTATGACATCTATACTGTGTAGCCTAGCCTCACAGCTATGGTACGACATCTATACTGTGTAACCTCACAGCTATGGTACAACATCTATACTGTGTAACCTCTCAGCTATGGTACAACATCTATACTGTGTAACCTAGCCTCTCAGCTATGGTACGACATCTATACTGTGTAACCTAGCCTCTCAGCTATGGTACGACATCAATGGCCAGTAGTTTACTGGACAGAAAGTCCCAGGTTCTGGAAAGAAGAACAGAACCATAGAGATCCTTATAAATTACTACTAGTTCCTAATTCTACGACTTGGACATCCCAACTATACTAAGCATTGGAAACAGCACATTTGGGAGCATATACCGCTATGCAATGTGATTTATTTATGCTCTCTCATGTGTCCAGTTGCACAGTCTCTGGTGCAGCCTGCTGTTGTCTGAGTCAGAGTCGTCACGGCCCCACTAGGTGTCTCTCCACACTGTCTAAAAACTAAGCTTCTGGAGCTTTTACGTTTCCCTTTCTCTTATTGGTCCAACACAAGCCTGTCTCCAGAAATCAACATAATCCTCGCTGATACAACAACCCCCCCTGGCTCCTCGTCCCCAGCCCTCTCCGCCCTCCACCCACGGTCCTCTCCGCCCCCCCTCCCCGGCTCCTCGTCCCCAGCCCTCTCCGCCCTCCACCCACGGTCCTCTCCGCCCCCCCCCCGGCTCGCCACCAGACCTCTCCGCCTCCACCCACGGTCCTCTCCGCCCCCACCCGGCTCCTCGCCACCAGACCTCTCCGCACCCACCCACGGCCCTCTCCCCAGCCCTCTCCGCCCTCTCCCCCAGCCCTCTCCGCCCCCACCCACGGTCCTCTCCGCCCCCCACCCACGGTCATCTCCGCCCCGGCCCCTCACCCACGGTCCTCTCCGCCCCACCCTCGGCACTCCTGCCCCACGCCTACCCACTATCCCCCTCTCTATCAATTCAATTTAAATTCAATTCAAGGGGCTTTATTGGCATGGGAAACATATGTTAACATTACCAAAGCAAGTGAAGTAGATAATATACAAAAGTGAAATAAACAATAAAAATCTCTCTCTCTCTCTCTCTCTCTCTCTCTCTCTCTCTCTCTCTCTCTCTCTCTCTCTCTCTCTCTCCCTCTCTCCCACCTCTCTCTCTCTCTCTCTCTCTCTCTCTCCCCACCTCTCTCTCCCTCTCTCCACTACAACAACCTCTGTAAACCCGTAGAGGCAGGGAGGGGAGGAGGAAGAGAGTTTAATCCAAGCAGATTATGCTGTAAACTGTCCGAGGGGAAGGAGTGGAAGTGGGGAAGAGATATGCTGTCTGGCTGCTACAGTAACTTCCAGTGTCAGGGCTGGCTTTAGCATCCGGCAGTGTTCTGTCTCCTACTAAACCTCTCTCTCCCTGAGCCTTGAGCCACGGCCCTAAAACTACGCCCTTCGTCCCTCAGCCCCTCAGCACGGACTACCCAGGGGCCTCTTTTCTAACACCCCATTTAGAGCCTACTGAGAAGCGATTACAACATTAGTCTGTTAGGGACAGCGTTTCCTGTAGTTACAGCTGAGACATTTGGAAGTGTATTCTTTGGAGGAGGAAGTATGATCTCTTGTTCGCTGGAGTAGGATCTTTGGTGGCAGAACTTTTCTTGGATTTGATTTTTGTATTTGTATTTTGATTTGAAGAAAGAAGTTGAACACCTCCTGGTTTCTCCTCTTCTTTCCCCGTGGACGTGTTTATTGGAGATAGAGAAGCGAGGGAGGGAGCAGCATGGAGGAGTGAAGCAGACGGAGGTGTGGATTGATGAAGAGAAAGAGCCTGGTCTAGTGATGTGGTATACAATGTTGATTTTGGGGCAGTAACTCTCAGCACCGCAAACGAGATAAGCTTGGTAGTGTGGATGTTATCCCTAGTGTACACTTGGTAGTGTGGATGTTATCCCTAGTGTACACTTGGTAGTGTGGATGTTATCCCTAGTGTACACTTGGTAGTGTGGATGTTATCCCTAGTGTACACTTGGTAGTGTGCCTGTTAACCCTAGTGTACACGTGGTAGTGTGCCTGTTAGCCCTAGTGTACACTTGGTAGTGTGCCTGTTAACCCTAGTGTACACTTGGTAGTGTGGATGTTATCCCTAGTGTACACGTGGTAGTGTGCCTGTTAACCCTAGTGTACACTTGGTAGTGTGGATGTTATCCCTAGTGTACACGTGGTAGTGTGGATGTTATCCCTAGTGTACACGTGGTAGTGTGCCTGTTAGCCCTAGTGTACACTTGGTAGTGTGCCGGTTAACCCTAGTGTACACTTGGTAGTGTGGATGTTATCCCTAGTGTACACTTGGTAGTGTGGATGTTATCCCTAGTGTACACTTGGTAGTGTGGATGTTATCCCTAGTGTACACTTGGTAGTGTGGATGTTATCCCTAGTGTACACTTGGTAGTGTGGATGTTATCCCTAGTGTACACTTGGTAGTGTGGATGTTAACCCTAGTGTACACTTGGTAGTGTGGATGTTATCCCTAGTGTACACGTGGTAGTGTGCCTGTTAGCCCTAGTGTACACTTGGTAGTGTGGATGTTATCTCTAGTGTACACTTGGTAGTGTGCATGTTATCTCTATTGTACACTTGGTAGTGTGGATGTTATCTCTAGTATACACTTGGTAGTGTGGATGTTATCCCTATTGTACACTTGGTAGTGTGCATGTTATCCCTAGTGTACACTTGGTAGTGTGGATGTTATCTCTATTGTACACTTGGTAGTGTGGATGTTATCCCTAGTGTACACTTGGTAGTGTGCATGTTATCTCTATTGTACACTCGGTAGTGTGGATGTTATCCCTAGTGTACACTTGGTAATGTGCCTGTTAGCCCTAGTGTACACTTGGTAGTGTGCATGTTATCTCTAGTGTACAATTGGTAGTTTGGATATTATCTCTAGTGTACACTTGGTAGTGTGCATGTTATCTCTAGTGTACACTTGGTAGTGTGAATGTTAACCCTCTTCTAAAGAGGCAGTCATGTTGCTTGTACAGGGTGGTGTTTGACTTTGGCAGAACCTTCCAGAACCCTGGATCACTGGGCCAGTATGGAGCTGCTGAATCTAACGTGATCAAACTGTTACAACTGGGATCCTCCTTTAACGCTGTCCTTGGACAACAATGCCAGGTCCTCCTTCTCCCTGACTTCCTGAATCTCTAGGGAATAGACAACACTGCCAGGTCCTCCTTCTCCCTGACTTCCTGAGTCTCTAGGGAATAGACAACACTGTCAGGTCCTCCTTCTCCCTGACTTCCTGAGTCTCTAGGGAATAGACAACACTGTCAGGTCCTCCTTCTCCCTGACTTCCTGAGTCTCTAGGGAATAGACAACACTGCCAGGTCCTCCTTCTCCCTGACTTCCTGAGTCTCTAGGGAATAGACAACACTGCCAGGTCCTCCTTCTCTCTGACTTCCTGAGTCTCTAGGGAATAGATAACACTGTCAGGTCCTCCTTCTCCCTGACTTCCTGAGTCTCTAGGGAATAGACAACACTGCCAGGTCCTCCTTCTCCCTGACTTCCTGAGTCTCTAGGGAATATACAACACTGCCAGGTCCTCCTTCTCCCTGACTTCCTGAGTCTCTAGGGAATAGACAACACTGCCAGGTCCTCCTTCTCCCCGACTTCCTGAGTCTCTAGGGAATAGACAACACTGTCAGGTCCTCCTTCTCCCTGACTTCCTGAGTCTCTAGGGAATAGACAACACTGCCAGGTCCTCCTTCTCCCTGACTTCCTGAGTCTCTAGGGAATATACAACACTGTCAGGTCCTCCTTCTCCCTGACTTCCTGAGCCTCTAGGGAATAGACAACACTGTCAGGTCCTCCTTCTCCCTGTCTTCCTGAGTCTCTAGGGAATAGACAACACTGTCAGGTCCTCCTTCTCCCTGACTTCCTGAGTCTCTAGGGAATAGACTACACTGTCAGGTCCTCCTTCTCCCTGACTTCCTGAGTCTCTAGGGAATAGACAACACTGTCAGGTCCTCCTTCTCCCTGAAATCCTGAGTCTCTAGGGAATAGACAACACTGTCAGGTCCTCCTTCTCCCTGACTTCCTGAGTCTCTAGGGAATAGACAACACTGTCAGGTCCTCCTTCTCCCTGACTTCCTGAGTCTCTAGGGAATATACAACACTGCCAGGTCCTCCTTCTCCCTGACTTCCTGAGTCTCTAGGGAATAGACAACACTGTCAGGTCCTCCTTCTCCCTGACTTCCTGAGTCTCTAGGGAATATACAACACTGTCAGGTCCTCCTTCTCCCTGACTTCCTGAGTCTCTAGGGAATATACAGAGTCCTGCTGCGTTGTTGTTTGTTTGAATACAGTACATCTGATAAAAACCCAGTGGGTCGACCCCTGCAGATGCTGTCCGAGGGGTCGTCAGCAACCGTTGTGATGCGTTGTCGGAACGCCGGCGGTTGGAACGTTGGCGTTGGTGCCGGGATGACACGCATCACCACCCTGTGGATTATCTGGGCCAGCTGGCTCTGCTTGACGGCCAACGGACAGATGAAGATACCGCCGGAAACGTGAGTACCCAAACCATGACCTCACAGCCCTCTACTGTCAGTAGAATAGTACTGTGTACCTGTAACGTGAGTACCCAAACCATGACCTCACAGCCCTCTACTGTCAGTAGAATAGGACTGTGTACCTGTAACGTGAGTACCCAAACCATGACCTCACAGCCCTCTACTGTCAGTAGAATAGGACTGTGTACCTGTAACGTGAGTACCCAAACCATGACCTCACAGCCCTCTACTGTCAGTAGAATAGTACTGTGTACCTGTAACGTGAGTACCCAAACCATGACCTCACAGCCCTCTACTGTCAGTAGAATAGTACTGTGTACCTGTAACGTGAGTACCCAAACCATGACCTCACAGCCCTCGACTGTCAGTAGAATAGTACTAGTACTGTGTACCTGTAACGTGAGTACCCAAACCATGACCTCACAGCCCTCTACTGTCAGTAGAATAGTACTGTGTACCTGTAACGTGAGTACCCAAACCATGACCTCACAGCCCTCTACTGTCAGTAGAATAGTACTGTGTACCTGTAACGTGAGTACCCAAACCATGACCTCACAGCCCTCGACTGTCAGTAGAATAGTACTAGTACTGTGTACCTGTAGCTCATGTTACTGTCCCTTATACTCTGTCAGTAGAATAGTACTGTCTACCTGTAGCTCATGTTACTGTCCCTTATACTCTGTCAGTAGAATAGTACTGTCTACCTGTAGCTCATGTTACTGTCCCCTATACTCTATCAGTAGAATAGTACTGTCTACCTGTAGCTCATGTTACTGTCCCCTATACTCTATCAGTAGAATAGTACTGTCTACCTGTAGCTCATGTTACTGTCCCCTATACTCTATCAGTAGAATAGTACTACCTGTCTCATGTTACTGTCCCCTGTAGAATAGTACTGTCTACCTGTAGCTCATGTTACTGTCCCCTATACTCTATCAGTAGAATAGTACTGTCTACCTGTAGCTCATGTTACTGTCCCTTATACTCTGTCAGTAGAATAGTACTGTCTACCTGTAGTTCATGTTACTGTCCCCAACACTGTCCCCTATACTCTGTCAGTAGAATAGTACTGTCTACCTATAGTTCATGTTACTGTCCCCTATACTCTATCAGTAGAATAGTACTGTCTACCTGTAGCTCATGTTACTGTCCCCTATACTCTATCAGTAGAATAGTACTGTCTACCTGTAGCTCATGTTACTGTCCCCTATACTCTATCAGTAGAATAGTACTGTCTACCTATAGTTCATGTTACTGTCCCCTATACTCTATCAGTAGAATAGTACTGTATATCTATAGTTCATGTTATCCAACACTATCAGTAGAATAGTACTGTATATCTATAGTTCATGTTACTGTCCCCTATACTCTATCAGTAGAATAGTACTGTCTACCTGTAGCTCATGGTACTGTCCCCTATACTCTATCAGTAGAATAGTACTGTATATCTATAGTTCATGTTATCCAACACTATCAGTAGAATAGTACTGTATATCTATAGTTCATGTTATTCAACACTATCAGTAGAATAGTACTGTATATCTATAGTTCATGTTACTGTCCCCTATACTCTATCAGTAGAATAGTACTGTATATCTATAGTTCATGTTATCCAACACTATCAGTAGAATAGTACTGTATATCTATAGTTCATGTTACTGTCCCCTATACTCTATCAGTAGAATAGTACTGTATATCTATAGTTCATGTTATTCAACACTATCAGTAGAATAGTACTGTATATCTATAGTTCATGTTATTCAACACTATCAGTAGAATAGTACTGTCTACCTATAGTTCATGTTATCCAACACTATCAGTAGAATAGTACTGTATATCTATAGTTCATGTTATCCAACACTATCAGTGTGCTCTGCTATAGCCCCAGTTAAACTGTGCATCACAACGGTTACTGGGTTCAACATACAGTAGATTTCCCCTGGAGCTGAGAAGTAGGACTGAAGAGGAGGGATGTTGCTAGGTGTGTTACACACAGAGGGGGGGTTACGTAGTGTTTGTGTGTGCTGTTCCACTGTTAGACAGAGGGGTACGTTTACCTAGTGTTTGTGTGCTGCCCAGGAGACTCCTCGTTCACACACTGTCCTGAGAGAGAGAGAGAGAGAGAGAGATAGCTAGCTAGAGAGAGATAGTCACTACACTCCCCTCCCCCTAGTCACTATTCTCCCCTCCTCCCCTAGTCACTACTCTCCCCTCCCTCCCCTAGTCACTACTCTCCCTCCCTAGTCACTACTCTCCCTCCCTAGTCACTACTCTCTCCTCCCCTAGTCACTACTCTCTCCCCTCCCCTAGTCACTACTCTCTCCTCCCCTAGTCACTACTCTCCCTCCCCTAGTCAATACTCTCCCCTCCCCTAGTCACTACTCTCCCCCCCCTAGTCACTACTCTCCCCCCTCCCCTCCCCTAGTCACTACTCTCTCATCCCCTAGTCACTACTCTCTCCTCCCCTAGTCACTACTCTCCCCTCCCCTAGTCACTACTCTCTCCCCTAGTCACTACTCTCTCCTCCCCTAGTCACTACTCTCCCCTCCCCTAGTCAATACTCTCTCCCCTAGTCACTACTCTCTCCTCCCCTAGTCACTACTCTCCTCCCCCCCTAGTCACTACTCTCCTCCCCTAGTCACTACTCTCCCCTCCCTAGTCACTACTCTCTCCTCCCCTAGTCACTACTCTCTCCTCCCTAGTCACTACTCTCCCCTCCCCTAGTCACTACTCTCTCCTCCCTAGTCACTACTCTCCCCCTCCCCCTCCCCTAGTCACTACTCTCCCTCCCCTAGTCACTACTCTCTCCTCCCCTAGTCACTACTCTCCCCTCCTAGTCCCCTAGTCACTACTCTCCCTCCCTAGTCACTACTCTCTCCTCCCCTAGTCACTACTCTCTCCTCCCCTAGTCACTACTCTCCCTCCCCCTAGTCACTACTCTCCCTCCCCTAGTCACTACTCTCTCCTCCCCTCACTACCCTCCCCTAGTCACTACTCCCCTCCTACCTCCCCTCCCCTAGTCACTACTCTCCCTCCCCTAGTCACTACTCTCCCCCCCTAGTCACTACTCTCCCCTCCCTAGTCACTACTCTCCCCTCCCTAGTCACTACTCTCTCCTCCCTAGTCACTACTCTCCCCTCCCCTCCCCTAGTCACTACCTCCCTCCCCTAGTCACTACTCTCCCTCCCCCCTCCCCCTAGTCACTACTCTCTCCTCCCCTAGTCACTACTCTCCCCTTCCCTCCCCTAGTCACTACTCTCTCCCCCCTAGTCACTACTCTCCCTCCCCTCCCCTAGTCACTACTCTCCCCTCCCTAGTCACTACTCTCTCCTCCCATAGTCACTACTCTCCCTCCCCCTCCCTAGTCACTACTCTCCCTCCCCTCCCCTAGTCACTACTCTCCCTCCTCCCCTAGTCACTACTCTCCCTCCCCTAGTCACTACTCTCCCCTCCCCTCCCTCCCCTAGTCACTACTCTCTCCTCCCTAGTCACTACTCTTCCCTCCCCTCCCCTAGTCACTACTCTTCCTCCCTCCCTAGTCACTACTCTCCCCTCCCCTAGTCACTACTCTCCCCTCCCCTAGTCACTACTCTCTCCTCCCCTAGTCACTACTCTCCCTCCCCTCCCCTAGTCACTACTCTCCCTCCCCTAGTCACTACTCTCCCTCCCCTCCCCTAGTCACTACTCTCTCCTCCCCTAGTCACTACTCTCCCTTCCCTCCCCTAGTCACTACTCTCTCCTCCCCTAGTCACTACTCTCCCTCCCCTCCCCTAGTCACTACTCTCCCTCCCCCCCTAGTCACTACTCTCCCTCCCTAGTCACTCATCTCCCTCCCCCTAGTCACTACTCTCCCCCCTCCCCTAGTCACTACTCTCCCTCCCCTCCCCTAGTCAATACTCTCCCCTCCCCTAGTCACTACTCTCCCCCCCTAGTCACTACTCTCCTCCCCTAGTCACTACTCTCTCCTCCCCTAGTCACTACTCCCCTCTCCTAGTCACTACTCTCCCTCCCCTCCCCTAGTCACTACTCTCTCCTCCCCTCCCCTAGTCACTACTCTCTCCTCCCCTCCCCTAGTCACTACTCTCTCCTCCCCTCCCTAGTCACTACTCTCTCCCTCCCCTAGTCACTACTCTCTCCTCCCCTCCCCCTAGTCACTACTCTCTCCTCCCCTAGTCACTACTCTCCCTCCCCTAGTCACTACTCTCCCCTCCCCTAGTCACTACCTCTCCTCCCTAGTCACTACTCTCCCTCTCCCTCCCCTAGTCACTACTCACCCCTCCCCTAGTCACTACTCTCCCTCTCCCCTCCCCCTAGTTGTTGACAAGGTAAAATCTGTCGTTCTGCCCTGAAAAAGGCAGTTAACTCACTGTTCCCGGTAGACCATCAGTGCAATTAAGAAATTGTTCTTACTGACTTGCCTAGTTAAATAAAGGTAAAATAAAATATATTTAAAAATTGATGCCCAGAGAATGAGGGGTGTTTGTGACACCCCTGAGTCTCCATAACAACAATACAACAAACAACATCCAACCCTGTCATCAACATTTTATAAAAAGACTCTCTTTGGCACCATATTATGGTCTCTTCAACCTGTCATCAATATCATCATCGCTAAAAATACCACGGTTGTAGGTTTACATACTGACTCATTTCACTCACCCTTCACTCATTTAATTTACAATGTGTAGCTACTAGCTAAGCTAACTGTTTGTCCAGGACTTGAAACAGGGCTCAGTGTCTGCACTAAGTGCTTGAGCATCAGCTGTGAATGTCCATTTATCTGTCCTCCACTGTACAGGCGGTCAGGAAGGATTGGGTTCTCGGAGGCCTGGCCTGTATGGATTTAAAGCAAAGGCTGAATGACAGTGCATATACGCTTAGCTTCCCAGTGTAAGCATTTAGCATTATTAGCTCTATAGCGTTAGCGTTAGCATCATAGACTTTTAGCATAGTAGCTTTTCATTGTTAGCATGTACCATATTAACTCTCCAGCATTAGCATAGCATATTAGCTCTGTAGCATGCAGCATAGTAGCGCTCCGGTGTTAGCATGTAGCATAATTGCCCTCCGGTGGGGCTTCCTGGATGCTTTACAAAGATATAGATAGTGACACTGTAGCCCACTATATTGTAGGTTATTATAATAACTTCTTGTATGCTAGCTGCTTCCTCTGCTCCTCTGGCTGTGTTGAGCCATATTTTCCCCAGCTCACCTCTCTAACCCCCATCTGTTCCCCAGCTCACCTCTCTAACCCCATCTGTTCCCCAGCTCACCTCTCTAACCCCATCTGTTCCCCAGCTCACCTCTCTAACCCCCCATCTGTTCCCCAGCTCACCTCTCTAACTCCATCTGTTCCCCCAGCTCACCTCTCTAACCCCATCTGTCCCCAGCTCACCTCTCTCTAACCCCCATCTGTTCCCCAGCTCACCTCTCTAACCCACATCTGTCCCCCAGCTCAGCTCTCTAACTCCCATCTGTTCCCCAGCTCACCTCTCTAACCCCATCTGTTCCCCAGCTCACCTCTCTAACCCCCATCTGTTCCCCAGCTCACCTCTCTAACTCCCATCTGTTCCCCAGCTCACCTCTCTAACCCCATCTGTTCCCCCAGCTCACCTCTCTAACCCCATCTGTTCCCCAGCTCACCTCTCTAACCCCATCTGTTCCCCAGCTCACCTCTCTAACCCCCAGTCCTCGCTGGTGGTTTAGTCACACACACACACACACACACACACACACATATATATAGATTCATAAAGTACCTTGTGGCCCCCACCACTCTAATGAAAATAAATTCATTTCCAAGAACCATCTGTTGTAATTATACCAGAACAAAACAGTTTTTGCTCCAGTACAGTTAAGTAGCTAATATAACACATGCTGTATTGTGAGCTCATTAGGAAATGTCTATGACCCAATGCCATGAATCAGAGAGAAGCTCAATTCATCAATCAAATGTCTTCTGTTAAGCTCTTTTGTTTCATCAGCAGTTTCTTTACAGATCCCCAGCCGAAAACCCCAAAGAGCAAGCCAAGCAGAGGCTAGGAAACAGTCCCTAAAATGCAGGAACCTAGAAAGGAACCTAGAGGTTCCTAGAGAGGAAACTAGTTGTGTTTTGAATAAATGAATTCTGAAGAACCAGGCAGGTGCTGTTGCCATGGACTACTAGAATAAATTGACAGTAAACTGAGCTCTTCTATTGGGCCAATTGTACTTGAATTGTATTTGGGTTTTTACAAAGCTTACACTCATTTCCTGTATTTCCTTTCTGTTTTTCAGGGTACAGCAATGGGCCGTCTCTTATGGAAAACAAATCATTGCTCTTTCAACAAAAATACTCTGGTGCTCTGCTGCTCCAAAAGGTAACCCACAGAAACCTCCTCTGATTTAGAGATGTGGGTGGTGTGTGTGTGTGTGTGTGTGTGTGTGTGTGTGTGTGTGTGGTGTGTGGGTGGGTGGGGTGGGTGGGTGGGTGGGTGGGTGGGTGTGGCTTCCCCTGCAGGGTGAGCTCAGCCCAATCAAAGAGAGAAGGGCAGCAAGATAACAATTTGTATGATCACTGCTGTTTGTGGATGTTGAATGGAGACTGTGGATGTTGAATGGAGACTGTGGATGTTGAATGGAGACTGTGTTTGTGGATGTTGAATGGAGACTGTGTTTGTGGATGTTGAATGGAGACTGTGTTTGTGGATGTTGAATGGAGACTGTGTTTGTGGATGTTGAATGGAGACTGTGGATGTTGAATGGAGACTGTGGATGTTGAATGGAGACTGTGGATGTTGAATGGAGACTGTGGATGTTGAATGGAGACTGTGGATGTTGAATGGAGACTGTGTTTGTGGATGTTGAATGGAGACTGTGTTTGTGGATGTTGAATGGAGACTGTGTTTGTGGATGTTGAATGGAGACTGTGTTTGTGGATGTTGAATGGAGACTGTGGATGTTGAATGGAGACTGTGGATGTTGAATGGAGACTGTGGATGTTGAATGGAGACTGTGTTTGTGGATGTTGAATGGAGACTGTGTTTGTGGATGTTGAATGGAGACTGTGTTTGTGGATGTTGAATGGAGACTGTGTTTGTGGATGTTGAATGGAGACTGTGGATGTTGAATGGAGACTGTGGATGTTGAATGGAGACTGTGGATGTTGAATGGAGACTGTGTTTGTGGATGTTGAATGGAGACTGTGTTTGTGGATGTTGAATGGAGACTGTGTTTGTGGATGTTGAATGGAGACTGTGTTTGTGGATGTTGAATGGAGTTTGTGGATGTTGAATGGAGACTGTGTTTGTGGATGTTGAATGGAGACTGTGTTTGTGGATGTTGAATGGAGACTGTGTTTGTGGATGTTGAATGGAGACTGTGTTTGTGGATGTTGAATGGAGACTGTGTTTGTGGATGTTGAATGGAGACTGTGGATGTTGAATGGAGACTGTGGATGTTGAATGGAGACTGTGGATTTGAATGGTGTTTGAATGGATGTTGAATGGAGACTGTGTTTGTGGATGTTGAATGGAGACTGTGTTTGTGGATGTTGAATGGAGACTGTTTGTGGATGTTGAATTGAGACTGTGTTTGTGGATGTTGAATGGAGACTGTGTTTGTGGATGTTGAATGGAGACTGTGTTTGTGGATGTTGAATGGAGACTGTGTTTGTGGATGTTGAATGGAGACTGTGTTTGTGGATGTTGAATGGAGACTGTGTTTGTGGATGTTGAATGGAGACTGTGTTTGTGGATGTTGAATGGAGACTGTGTTTGTGGATGTTGAATGGAGACTGTTTGTGGATGTTGAATGGAGACTGTGTTTGTGGATGTTGAATGGAGACTGTGTTTGTGGATGTTGAATGGAGACTGTTTGTGGATGTTGAATGGAGACTGTGTTTGTGGATGTTGAATGGAGACTGTGTTTGTGGATGTTGAATGGAGACTGTGTTTGTGGATGTTGAATGGAGACTGTTTGTGGATGTTGAATTGAGACTGTGTTTGTGGATGTTGAATGGAGACTGTGTTTGTGGATGTTGAATGGAGACTGTGTTTGTGGATGTTGAATGGAGACTGTGTTTGTGGATGTTGAATGGAGACTGTGTTTGTGGATGTTGAATGGAGACTGTGTTTGTGGATGTTGAATGGAGACTGTGTTGGAGACTGTGTTTGTGGATGTTGAATGGAGACTGTGTTTGTGGATGTTGAATGGAGACTGTGTTTGTGGATGTTGAATGGAGACTGTGTTTGTGGATGTTGAATGGAGACTGTGTTTGGATGTTGAATGGGAGCTGTGTTTGTGGATGTTGAATGGAGACTGTGTTTGTGGATGTTGAATGGAGACTGTTTGTGGATGTTGAATGGAGACTGTGTTTGTGGATGTTGAATGGAGACTGTGTTTGTGGATGTTGAATGGAATTTGTTTGTGGATGTTGAATGGAGACTGTGTTTGTGGATGTTGAATGGAGACTGTGTTTGTGGATGTTGAATGGAGACTGTGTTTGTGGATGTTGAATGGAGACTGTTTGTGGATGTTGAATTGGAGGACTGTGTTTGTGGATGTTGAATGGAGACTGTGTTTGTGGATGTTGAATGGAGACTGTGTTTGTGGATGTTGAATGGAGACTGTGTTTGTGGATGTTGAATGGAGACTGTGTTTGTGGATGGAACTGTGAATGGAGACTGTGTTTGTGGATGTTGAATGGAGACTGTGTTTGTGGATGTTGAATGGAGACTGTGTTTATGGATGTTGGAGACTGTGTTTGTGGATGTTGAATGGAGACTGTGTTTGTGGATGTTGAATGGAGACTGTGTTGTGAATGTTGAATTGAGACTGTGTTTGTGGATGTTGAATGGAGACTGTGTTTGTGGATGTTGAATGGAGACTGTGTTTGTGGTGTTGAATGGATGTGTTTGTGGATGTTGAATGGAGACTGTGTTTGTGGATGTTGAATGGAGACTGTGTTTGATGTTGAATGGAACTGTGTTTGTGGATGTTGAATGGAGACTGTGTTTGTGGATGTTGAATGGAGACTGTGTTTTGTGGATGTTGAATGGAGACTGTGTTTGTGGATGTTGAATGGAGACTGTGTTTGTGGATGTTGAATGGAGACTGTGTTTGTGGATGTGTTTTGTGGAATGGAGACTGTGTTTGTGGATGTTGAATGGAGACTGTGATGTTGAATGGAGACTGTGTTTGTGGATGTTGAATGGAGACTGTGTTTGTGGATGTTGAATGGAGACTGTGTTTGTGGATGTTGAATGGAGACTGTGTTTGTGGATGTTGAATGGAGACTGTGTTTGTGGATGTTGAATGGAGACTGTGTTTGTGGATGTTGAATGGAGACTGTGGATGTTGAATGGAGACTGTGTTTGTGGATGTTGAATGGAGACTGTGTTTGTGGATGTTGAATGGAGACTGTGTTTGTGGATGTTGAATGGAGACTGTGTTTGTGGATGTTGAATGGAGACTGTGTTTGTGGATGTTGAATGGAGACTGTGTTTGTGGATGTTGAATGGAGACTGTGTTTGTGGATGTTGAATGGAGACTGTGTTTGTGGATGTTGAATGGAGACTGTGTTTGTGGATGTTGAATGGAGACTGTGTTTGTGGATGTTGAATGGAGACTGTGTTTGTGGATGTTGAATGGAGACTGTGAATGTTGAATGGAGACTGTGTTTGTGGATGTTGAATGGAGACTGTGTTTGTGGGTGTTGAATGGAGACTGTGTTTGTGGGTGTTGAATGGAGACTGTGTTTGTGGATGTTGAATGGAGACTGTGTTTGTGGATGTTGAATGGAGACTGTGTTTGTGTATGTTGAATGGAGACTGTGTTTGTGGATGTTGAATGGAGACTGTGTTTGTGGATGTTGAATGGAGACTGTGTTTGTGG